>NW_022170250.1:4766941-4767454 GCF_008802855.1 Photinus pyralis
TAAATGATACAGATAAATGCGTAAGGATCGAAGTGATTTACTTGTAAGTCAAAGAAAATAAACGCTAGTTTATTGCGTAACACTTGATACAAACAGATGAAATTGTAAAACTGAAAATGAATTGCGTTTGATTACTAATGTTTGCTTGAAATTTGTCGTTTATTGTATGTTGAGCGTGAATTTAATTTTCATATTTCTAGTGCGTAATTATCATATGTGAAACGTTTGACCCCGATCTAAAATGTGTTTCTGGAGATGGATCATTTAAAATATTTCCTTCAACACACATTATTTTATTTCCTGTGGAGGAAAAGGGAAGGGGCACTCAATACTGAAGAAGTAAAGGTACGGGCCCTGAGTTTCAGAAACTATCAAACACCCATACTTGGCTTGAGGTTGAGCTTTTATAGTTTTCCATAGGTACAGGTTTTTCCCCAGTATTTGCATCCAGAATTTCAGTCTGTGACAACTGAAAGTCTGTACTATTATCAATAAAGGTATAAATATAAATAG
>NW_022170250.1:4767554-4772733 GCF_008802855.1 Photinus pyralis
AACGTTTTTCATGTACACTCAAAGAGCCCTCTAAAGAATTTCTTTTAGAACCTTAGTGTAAACAAATTTGAAGTGGTTTACCGCGAGAGGAAAATCACTGTAGAATGTTGGTGTACACTACTAGCATTTTGTAGAATTTTCATAATTTTTTTAGAAATTTCTAGAATTTGTTAGATATTTTAGAATTTGTTTAGTTTTTTCGAATTTTTTTTAATTTTCTAGATTTTTTTACAATTTTTTAGATAGTTTAGAATGTTTATAGAATTTTCTAGAGTTTTTAGATATTTGATTTTTTTAGAATTTGTCAGCTATTTAAAAATTTTTTTTTATAATTTTCCAAAATTTTTGAGAACCTTTTAGGTATTCTAGATTTTTTTTAGATATTTTAGAATTTCCTAGAATTTTTCAGAAATGTTAAAATTTTTTTAAATAATTTTCCAAAATTTTTTTAATGTCAGATTTTTTTGAATTTTTCACATATTTTAATTTGTTTTTTATAATTTTTCAGAATTCTTTAGAATTTTCTAGAATTATTTAGAATTTTCTAGAATTATTTAGGTATTGCAGATTTTTTAGATATTTAAGAATTTTTTTAATTTCCTAAAAATTTTCTAGAATTTTTTAGATATTTCAGATTTTTTTTAGAATTTTTTTAGAATTTCCCAGAATTTTTCTTAAAATGTTTCTTGAATTTTTTATATATTAATTTGTATTTAATATTTCAGATATTTTAATATTTTTTATAATTTTCCGGCATTTTTTAGGTATTTCAGAATTTTTTAGAATTTCCTAAAATTTCTTAGATATTTCAGATTTTTTTAGAATTTTTTAAAATTTTGTAGATATTTTTAGATATTTCAACGTAAATACTTTAACCTTTAAACACAATGGTGTCATTTTACAACAGTGTCACAATTTTTATATCACCATTTTCTAAATTAGTCTGCATAGTATGAAGGAAATGGTGTCTTGATTTAGCTTTGCTGATTTTGTAAGCTCAGACAAAGTAGAGATGAGTCGTGGTGTAGTACTGTAGAATTTTGGAGCACCCTACTAGCATTTTGTAGAATTTTTTTAGACTTCTCTAGAATTTTTTAAGATATTTTAGACTTTTTTGTTAGATATTTTAGAATTGATTTAGAATTTTCTAGAATTTTTTAAAACTCTGGAATTTTATAGACATATAAGAATAGATTATTTTTCTAAATTTTTTTTGGAATTTTCTAGAATTGTTTAGATATTTCAGATTTTTAAAAGAATTTTTCAGATATTTAAAAAAAAATTATAATTTTAGATATTTTAGAAATGTCTTTAATTTTCTGAAATTTTTTAGAATTTTAGTGTATACAAATTTGATGTGGTATACTCCGAAGGGAAAATCACTGTAGAATTTTGGTGTACAGTACTAGCATTTTGTATAATTTTCCAGAATGTTTCTAAAATTTTTTAGAAATTCTAGAATTTTGGAGATATGATTGGACTTTTTTTTTAATATTTTTTTGGAATTAATTTAGAATTTTTTAAAACTTCCTCGAATTTTTTAGACCAAATTTTTTAAAATTATTTTGACTTTTTCTAAATTTTTTTAGAATTTCCTAAAAATTTTTGATTTCAAATTTTTTTAGAATTTTTTAGGTATTTCAGAATTTTTTTTAGATATTTTAGAATTTGTTTTAATTTTCTGGAATTTTTTAGAATTTTAGTGTATACAAATTGAAGTGGTTCACCCCGAAGGGAAAATCACTGTAGAATTTTGGTGTACACTACTAGCATTTTGTAGAATTTTCCAAAATTTTTTTGATATGATTAGACTTTTTTGATATTTTAGAATTAATTTAGAATTTTCTAAAACTTCCTTGAATTTTTTAGAGATTTTTTTAATTTTTTGGAATTTTTCTAAATTTTTTTTTGATATTTCAGATTTTTTTTAGAATTTTTCTAGAATTTTTTAGGTATTTCAGAATTTATTTAGACATTTTAGAATTTGTTTTAATTTTCTGGAATTTTTTAGAATCTTAGTGTATACAAATTGAAGTGGTTCACCCCGAAGGGAAAATCACTGTAGAATTTTGGTGTACACTACTAGCATTTTGTAGAATTTTCCAAAATTTTTTTGATATGATTAGACTTTTTTGATATTTTAGAATTAATTTAGAATTTTCTAAAACTTCCTTGAATTTTTTAGAGATTTTTTTAATTTTTTGGAATTTTTCTAAATTTTTTTTTGATATTTCAGATTTTTTTTAGAATTTTTCTAGAATTTTTTAGGTATTTCAGAATTTATTTAGACATTTTAGAATTTGTTTTAATTTTCTGGAATTTTTTAGAATCTTAGTGTATACAAATTGAAGTGGTTCACCCCGAAGGGAAAATCACTGTAGAATTTTGGTGTACACTACTAGCATTTTGTAGAATGTTCCAGAATGTTTCTAAATTTTTTTAGAAATTCTAGGATTTTTTAGATATTAGACTTTTTTTTAGATATTTTTTGGAATTAATTTAAAATTTTTTAAAATGCCCTTGAATTTTTTGATCAGATTTTTAAAAAAAATTTTAGAATTTCTAAAAATTTGTTTGATATTTCAGTTTTTTTAGAATTTTTTTTAATTTTCTGGAATTTTAGTGTATACAAATTTGAAGTGGTTTACTCCGAAGGGAAAATCACTGTAGAATTTTGGTGTACACTACTAGCATTTTGCAGAATTTTCCAGAATTTTTTTGATACTTTTTTTTTACAATTTCCTAAAAATGTTTTGATATTTCAGATTTTTTTAAGAATTTCTCTAGAATTTTTTAGTTTTTTAGAATATTAGTGGACACAAATTTGAAGTGGTTTATCACGAGGGAAAAATAACCTTAGAATTTTGGGGTACATAAACTAGCACTTTTTAGAATTTTCCAAAATTGTTCTAGAATTTTCTAGAATTTTTCAAAATTAGTTTAAGGTTTTTCTCGAATTTTTTTGATATTTCAGATTTTTTTAAATTTTTCTAGAATTGTAAATATTTTGGAATTTTTTAGAATTTTACAGAATTTTTTGGATTTTGTTAAAAATTGTTTAGTTTTTTAGAATTATAGTGGACACAAATTTGAAGTGGTTTACCGCAAGGGAAAAATCACTGTAGAATTTGAGTGTACACTACTAGCATATTTGTAGAATTTTCCAGAATTTTTCTACCATTTTTCCATTTCTTTCTATTTTAGATTTTTTAAATTTAATTAAAATTTTCAAGAATTTTTTAAAATGTTTCTAGAATTTTTCAGACAATTCAGATTTTTTTTTAGATATTTTAAAATTTTTTTATAATTTTTCAGAATTTCTTATAATTTTCTAGAATTTAGGAAGTATTTCAGATTTTTTATATTTTAAAATTTCTTAGAAATTTTCTAGTTAAAACTTCAAAATTTTTTTTAGAAATTTCTAGAATTGTAGATATTTCAGATTTTTGTTAGAATTTTTAGATATTTTAAAAATTTGTTTATAATTTTCCATAATTTGTTTTCAATTTTCTAGAATTCTTTAGACAATTCAGATTTTTTTAGAATTCTAGTTTTTGAGGTATTTAAAAAAAGTTTTTATAATTTTCCAGAATTTGTTTAAATTTTTTAGAATTGTTTAGGTATTTCAGATTTTTCTTAGGTATTTTAGAATTTCCCAGAATTTCTTAGAATTTTATTTTTTAGGTATCTTAGATTTTTTGTAGATATTTTAGAATTTGTTTTAATTTTCTGGAATTCTTTAGAATTTTAATGTATACAAATATGAAGTGGTTCACCCCGTAGGGAAAATCACTGTAGAGTTTTGGTGTATACTACTAGCATTTTGTAGAATTTTCCAGATTTTTTTTGGATATTTTAGAATTTAGAATTTTTTAAAACTTCCTTGAATTTTTTAGATTTTTTAAAAAATTTTTCGAATTTTTTTATTTTGTTGATATTTCAGATTTTTTTTAGAATTTCCTAGAATTGTTTAGATATTTCAACGTAGATGATTTAGCTTTGCTGATATTGTAAGGTCAGTCAAAGTAGAGATGGGTCGGGGTGATTGATCAGGGATTTCTTCTACAACTAGTCAACAAAGCAAAAATGAGCAAGGTATACTAAGAGATCCTTGCTCTATTCTTGATGAAGGTAAAAGGGCAAAGAAATTGAATGGATTGTACATAAACAACAACTGTAGTCAAAGAATAACTGAAATCGATGGCAATTTAATGCAAAAATATAAACTATAACAAACGGTTTCCAAATGTTACAAATAGAAGGTACACCAGCGTTATCTCACGGAGTTTCAACGAAATAAAATATTACCTTTGGATCCTGGCCACGATCGTCTGAACTCAGAAGGGTGCTGTCTGCAATCAGATGAAAACACAAAACAAAAGTGGGACATACAAAGTGCGAGAAAAATGTAACGTTTGTCACGTTGAGTAACTCGAATACTAAAATTGCGGTTTCAATCTCTCCCAAGAATCATAGTAAATGAATCAATTTGTACAAGACTATTTTAATATAATCAGTTTTTGTACATCGTAACCAACGAATTACTAACAACAGTCATGTAACGCTCCCACTTTTGTCTCAAATCAGCTTCCCTAAAACAAAAACGATTAGTACAAAATCTTCGTTTGTCTCGCCTTACTTTAAAACGTCCAGGCTCAGCGCGCACTTAGTGTACGCATTGAGGAAAATCTCCAAGTCGTTCACACTCCAGATCGTGTGCTTCCAGTTTTCGAGAATGACGGAAAAGTCGTAAAAGAGATTGCGCAACTCTCTCACGCGGTGCAGCGAGGTCGCCAGCGTGAGTATCGAACGCGAGTACGAGCGAAAGCACGACTCCGCCTCCGAGTACGCTTTCGACGTGAGCGCCGATTTCACGCACGCGCAAACCAAGCTCTTGTGCTCCTTCTCTTTGTCGAGCAGAACGCGCAGATCCCGTAAGTCGAGCAGGAATTCCTTATCCATTTCCGTGTCGAAATAGTCCGGACCTGCTAACACCGATGAGTGAGTCAAAACGCTTTCTTGCGAACGAGTACCTGACGAGGTGTACGTCCACTCGTTCATGACCTGCTCGGCGCACCGCTTCAACGCCGGAAACGACAAGCTCTGCAGTTTGCGTTTGGACGTTTCGAACCTTAGGCAGGCCAGGAAGACGATGCACGCGTACTTGCTGGCCAAATCC
>NW_022170250.1:4772833-4788115 GCF_008802855.1 Photinus pyralis
CTCTCAAACCCCTAATTTTTCACGTGTTATGCCTTCAAAATTGTACATATACATGTAGATATAAATTACGATTTTATGCATATAAAATGTTCTTTATTAACAATTATCGATCTAACCTATATTTTTTAGGTAACAAACAAGGTAGCTGTACAACAGGTTAAAAGCAACATGGAAATCGTGGAAATTAGTCAATCTCAACTCATATCTCACAAAGATTCTAAACAGAAGAGTTTTTTTGTTAGAAGGATCTGCTCCCGGAGATAGGTAGCGTTGACCCTCGTGCGGGAATTCCAAGCCCATGGTTGATAGTCGAGAGCAATCGCAGCATTTGGTCCATACGCACAGCAAACGATTCAATAACTTCCACAAATTTAAACAAATGATCATAATTTATAAATTTAAATTTGAATCAAAACTTAATCGAGCATTCCCATTTAGATATTTATTTTTTCTTTATCTTTAAATCAAATGCCTATTTCTAATTATCATATCTTCTCATCAAGCCACACACTAAAGAATAAAATATTTAAATTTGTTTTTGGCGAAAACGATTTGCGTGCCTTATAAGGTGTCGTTTAAAGTAGCGTTTGATATTTGTCTCGTAATTACAATTAGCACATTTAAAATCTTTAGATTCAGTATGCGTTAGAAGGTGTTCTCTAAAGTCGGTTTTACGATTTGTCTCGTAATCACAATTGGCACATTTAAACTCTTTAGAAATTTTATGTTTTAAAAGATGTCGTTTCAAATTGCTTTTATCGTTTGTCCAATAATCACAATCAGCACATTTGAAGTATTTAGAGTCGGTGTGTTTTAAAAAGTGTCGTTTATAGTAAATTTTGTTATTTGTTTTGTAATCACAATTGGCACATTTAAAAACTTTGGAATCGGAATGTTTTAAAAGGTGATCTTTAAAATAATATTTGTTACTTGTCTCGTAATCACAATCGGTACATTTAAAATCTTTAGATTCGGTATGATTTAAAAGGTGTTGTTTAAAATAATATTTGTTATTTGTCTCGTAATCACAATGAGCACATTTAAGATCTTTAGAATCGGTATGATTTAAAACGTGTTTTTTAAAATAATGTTTGTTATTTGTCTTGTAATCACAATTAGCACATTTAAGGTCTTTAGAATCGATATGTTTTAAAAGGTGTCGTTTAAGATATTTTTCATTCTTTGTTGCATAATGACAATGAGCACATTTAAAATCTTGAGAGTCAGTATGTTTTAAAAGGTGGTGTTTAAATGAATATTTGTTATTTGTCTCATAATCACAATCAGCACATTTAAAATCTTTGGAATCGGAATGTTTTAAAAGGTGGCCCTTAAGATTTCTTTTAATGTTTGTTCCAAAATCACAATGAGCACATTTAAAACCTTTAAAATCGGTATGATTTAAAAGATGTTGTTTAAAATAATATTTGTTATTTGTCTCGTAGTCACAATGAGCACATTTAAAATCTTTAGAATCAGTATGATTTAAAAGGTGTTTTTTAAAATAATATTTGTCATTCGTCTTGTAATCACAATTAGCACATTTAAAGTCTTTAGAATCAATGTGTTTTAAAAGGTGTCTTTTAAGATATTGTTCATTATTTGTTGCATAATCACAATGAGCACATTTAAAATCTTGAGAATCAGTATGTTTTAAAAGGTGGTGTTTAAAACAATATTTGTTATTTGTTTCGTAATCACAATTAGTACATTTAAGATCTTTAGAATCAGTATGTTTTAAAAGGTGTCGTTTCAAGTTGCATTTGTCTTTTGTCTCATAATCACAATCGGCACATTTAAAATATTTAGAGTCTGTATGTTTTAATTGGTGTCGTTTAAAGTAGTTTCTGTTATTTGTCTTGTAATCACAATCGCCACATTTAAAATCTTTAGAATCAGTATGTTTTAAAAGGTGTCCCTTAAGATTTCGTTTAATATTTGTTCCATAATCACAATGAACACATTTAAAATCTTTAGAATCTGTATGTTTTAAAAGGTGTCGTTTGAAATAGCTTTTGTTATTGGTCTTGTAATCACAAGTAGCACATTTCAACTCCTTATGTTTCAAAAGGTGTCTGCTAAAGAAGGATTTACTGTCGGTCTTGTAATCACAATCAGCACATTGAAGCAGATTACCTTGGTGTTTTAAGAAGTGTCCATAATCACAATGAGCACCTTTTGAAACATTACTCTTTAAAACATATTGTTTAACTTGCAACTTACTATCGTTAGATATTTCAGTTTTAATATTCCATCCACAATCAGTTTGTTGTAGTTCTTCATTATCAAGCGATTTAGAGCACTGTGCAGTAATGGTAATTTCGTCCTTTATTGTGATGAATGTTTCGTTGCTTACTAAAATGTTATCTTGAAGATGGGAATAGATTTCTTCTTCTTGCTTCGGTTCGATTTTAACGAATGATTTGTCATTATTTCCGTCCATATCTGGCATCAATAAGGTTATCAAGAAATGTGTTTACTTTTACGTTTTTGTTTAACAAAAATAAAGTGTGGTATTAATCAATAAAAAATGTTCACGGGAGTATTTATAACTGTGGCTCTCGCCCTATCGGTGCGACGTAGACAAAGCACTGGATGTGGCTCAAGTACCGCAATAGTTAAATATAGAGTTCATAACGTCCTCACTTTCGGTGGCGGCACGATGGGTATTATTTTATACTGTATTCCCCATTTAGATTAGAGCAGTACCGGTACAATGATCTTAGCCCCTGTACTGATCTTAACCCAACCCCAGGCTCGAAGTGAAGATGACAGATTTCACGGCAAGGTGGCAACGTTGCAGTCCCAGTATCAAAACACGGTTCCCGCTCAAATTTCAAACAAAAGAATGGCACGTGATTAGATCGTCTAAGGTAGGGCACCCTTACGTTACACGAAGCTAATAAAATGACTCGGGACCCAGTCGGGCAGGAACACTCAAATAAAACACTGCAATGTCTGCGAGTTTATTTATTATAAACTTATTCTGAAAAACCCGGAATTTGGATGTGGTACATTAAAAGCAAAGCAAGCAAAACCTAAAGGTGCCGCACTCTCGCAAAAGCAGACTACCAAGGCGAAAAAGAGCGCGACTTGAGAAAAACCTTGGCCTTGAATCCCAAACTATCACAAGCAAATTAAAACACCAACCACCTAAGCAGAACATGTAACACTACCTTAATTAATTAATTAATTCAAGTAACAGGGTACGTTTGAACAGTATACGTAGAGTATCACAATATGTCATGTACTTTCCTTTAATCGCGGCTAGAAGGTAACTCACTTTTTAGTTAGTCATTGGATGGTGAACCTGGTTATTTGTTAGGTTAGGGCCAGCGTCTTAGCTTGATTGCGCTCCTGTTTCACGGTTATATTGTTAGGAATTGGACCGACATATTTGCCTATTAACCCGTAGCGTAGTTAAGCTTGTTAGGGGCAACACATTCATCGCATTTATTGGTATAAGTCACCTTACTAGTTATTCATATCATTATATACCGAATAGAGTGGTGTGACGTTTGTAAAAACACGTCTGATCTATTATTCATGTTGTGACCTAACAATAGGCAGTTATGACCATACTCAGTGTGCTCGTGGGGCCCTCGATTATGCTCAGTTTCCACATAATGATATTGGTATAAAACCCAGACTTCCGGAACTACTACCTGTGCTTCGTAACACTCCCTGGACATCTGTCTCGTAACGACACAAAACTGAAGGTGGTTAAGAGATGGGTCGCCGCCCATGGGCAGGATGGCCTTTGTTACATCACTTCATCCCTAAAGTTGGAGGTTCGAGGGCCCTTTTATGCCTTAGCTCTAGAACACCTTTCTATTCTAGCGTCCGAGCTCCCTCTCACGGTGGGAAGATATGTTACATACAACAAGGCACACACATTCGCGAATGTTACGAGTCACCCTAAACTAAATACTGAGATGCCCCAACCTTAGCAATGTCCTGTGAATATGATTGTCGATACGAAGCACCCTATACATCATGTTAGTTAAGCTGAATTTATAGTTCCGTACCCGCAACGCCGTCCCGTAACGTTTGGAAATAAACCCTACTTGTTGCGCGTGAACATTTATAATTCGCGTTAACGTTGCGTTAGAACGGTTACGGTACGTAGGAAATGCCCAAATCTTATTTCTTACGGTCAATCGTTTAGACGCTACGATAAATTGTAACAATTTGTCGTTACGATCGAATCGTTACGATTTATCGTTGCGTGTGAACAGAGGATTGTAGCGATTTATTGGAATTGGAAATGGATTGGATGGTTGATGGCGGCCGGCTTCAATTTCTGCGAATCGTAGCGATAAATTGGAACGTGTAAACAATAACAGAGATTTATCGCTACGATTTGTGACTAATGTTGCCGACGTGAACCATTTTTGTATCCATTTGGGCTACTTGGACTGTCTCTAGCGCACACGTGTTACATTTTTTTTCAACTTTATTGCTAATTTACAATCTACTCGAAATAATACAGAGTAATTAGTAAATCGTATACAGCGTGTAGGATATAACTTGAGCCAGGCACCGCCCATCGACGGTTCTCTAGAATTTATAAGGTTAGATCTTCAGGCCATAGCCGGTGTAGTCTTCTGTTGTTCAGCGGTTGGGTGATTAGTACACTTATAAGTTGGTTGTTGTGAGCGGTGTTGCGGTCTTTGTATTTGATTGCATTTGATTTAACTACATCGTTTACATAGGGCATGTCTAGGTCAGTATGTAAGGTTAAGTTTGATATGTACCATGGAGCATGAACAATTCTCCGGAGAGTTTTCGACTGGAACGTTTGAAGGATCTTGGTGTTAGATGGTTTACTGCAGCCCCACAGCTCAACTTCGTAAGTCCACATAGGCTTGAGTATGGTTTTGTAAAGAAGCAATTTGTTTTCAAGAGATAACTGCGAGGATAAGTGCGAATTTCTATTAAGGAGCCAGTTCATATTTTTAAGTTTTAAGTCTAGCTGTCGTTTCTTTGCTTTAATGTGTGATTTCCATGTAAGTTTTGAGTCTAGGTGCAGGCCTAGGTATTTTATTTCTTCATGGATAGGAATGGGGTCGTTATTAATTGTTAGTTGAGGACAGATTACTCTTTTTGTTGTGAACGTAATTTGTACCGATTTGTTTGCATTAATGTTTATTTTCCACTTTTTTGCCAGTGTTGGATGAGAGTAAGGTAAGATGCTCCTGAAGTTTGGCTGATGCACTAATGGGGTTTGAGTCCGCGCACATAAGAGCGGTGTCGTCGGCAAATGTAGCCATAAACGTATCGTTTGCCTGCGGAATATCTGCAGTGAACAGAAGGTATTAAAACGGACCAAGAACGCTACCTTGCGGAACTCCTGCTCTGATCGGGCGATAGCTTCACCGTATTTAAGTTGGAAAAATCGGTCTTCAAGGTAGGATTTCAGTAATAGATAGAATTGATCTGGCAGATTCCTTTTGATCTTGTAGAGTAGGCCGTTGGCGAGTGGCGATCAAGTTTGGCCACCCAAAAAAAATATTTAGCGACACATGACTACTCATAAATCATAATCGAGATTAAGATTCTATTGTAAGCAAGCAATGTAAGCAATAAAATGCGAGTATAATTTATATTACTGGACAAGCAAAACACAAGTTGAAAAGTAAAAAAATAAAAACTGTATTAAACCGTAATCGACAATGAGATTGGAACAAGAAATCGTTACATGTAAACAGTACGCGCTCTTTCGATTTATTGAACGATAAATTGGACAATCAGATCGTTACGATTTATCGAAGCCAAGATCGTAGCGTCTAAACCGCGCTTTAGAAATGCGTGAAATGCAGGGAATGGGCGATTTTCGGGTGGTTTTTAGGGGTATTAGCAGATCAAATTACCGCGTGGCTTGGGTTGGTCAAATAAATAGGATTTAACATGTGTGTTCATGGTCTTTGTCTTGTAACCGGCTGAAGTGTAAAGTACGGCTTGTCTTGAAATATTTTGTGATACCTTAATCATTGCTGTGTACTTTTGCTTTGTTATATCAGGTGAGGTATTTGCTTTATTCAATTAATCCATAAATGTGTGTAACTTGAATGCAGATTGTAACCCTTTACTTATGTACTTACTGGATTCGATCACTTGTACCTCTTAATGTGTAACCTTTGTTGGCATTGGCAATCATGTTTCATTGTCGGTAGGGCTGTATCTGTGCTTTACATACTTGCATTGTGTACATATTTAATTTGTATTGTGCTTTTTAGTCACTCTCGATTATTTCATTGCATTTCATTATATTTGCTTATTTGGGACTGTTGAGTAATCAAGAGGGAAGTGAAGTGTGCTTGTTTAGAGGGGATCGAGTTATTCAAGTTTATACGGCCTTGGTGAATCTAACACTAACATTTTCACTCGTTCCGAACCCAACAACTTTAGCCCAGGTTTACAGGGACCCCACTGGGCCTGGGTACTCCTCCCGCCCGGCGAGGTATATTTGACATTTCTTTTGTTTTGTCCGATGTATGTGTTGTAAGGAGGCTAAGATCATCACAATACACCTAGCATTGCATGACCTACTTCACGGAAGTCGAGGTTCTACATAGGTACACCCCCGTGCACCGTGTAACTGAGTAAACGTGGTCTAAACCTGAGATCTTGTAGACTTCCACAAGCACATGGATATTAGTTAACACCTCGCATGTTGTAAATTACGTATTAGCACAGTGGTGGTTGAAAAATATCTGATTTAACAAATGGCACAATTCACATAAGTACATAAGAGTAAACTACATAAAATACTTTACCCGACACCAAAGTTGTTGAATCCTACGCACAAACACCAAAAACAAAGCTAAACTATTGATACAACTTAAAATACAATAAAGCCCACCACCAACTAGCTTTAACAAACAACAAGTGATCAGGTGACGCCAAGCACTCTCAAATCCCCAAACATCCTCCGGAAGCTACCAAAAAAAATATCGACAGGTGGTGACGGCGGTGGCTCATGTCCACAGAATCTCCAACTACTTGACCGGTTGCATCCGACGTTGAAATATACAGGGTATTTAAAGGGATATAGACATCTCGAGCTTGTGTAACAAACATGATGTATAGGGTGCTTCGTATCGACAATCAATAATTTTATTTTAATATGTGGTAATTACCGATTCCTTTGAGGTATGTACTAACTTGTTGTTTGTAACTAACAATTTTCTCCGTGAATGAAGCAGTCACGGGGGTGGTAAAAAAACCGTAGTCAAAATTGAAGTACGACACCTAATTCCGTGATTGTCTTCGACATCCAACTGTAGGCTCGAAACCCCGAAACCAGAGGCGGGCTACCCATCTTGCAGGAGCGGGATTACGCTAATCAAAGCTCTTCAGTTTAGAATCTATGTGCGATAAATGAGTGGCGATTCAATAATTTCCACATATCTTGTTTTTAGTTAAATTTGCCTACAAGGCCATGTAATTTTCCATCGTGCTTTTAACAAAAGGACTTTGTGCACCAAAGATGAGTCACATTCTGTCTATTTCACCCTTTCTTCCTGGTACCTGGTTACCTGACCCATAATTCCCAAAACATGTTTTTAACCTGTATGTTACCTCTTGAAGTTTACCTGCTACTTTTTGTGATGTTATAATTTTATGTTACGCATTCACATCATTACAAACAATTAATTTTACAACACAATTTGATATTAATTTGAGGACTGGTTTTTTTATTGGTAAGTTCTTTTTTCCCAGCCTATTTCTATTTTGATTCAGTGAACTACCATTTTCAAAGTTTATTTTTGCAATGTAATTTATTTCGACTTAAATTTCCGAGCTTTCACAATCTTAATAATTGCGATCATTATTAAACAAACTTTTCACAATTTGAGTGTTTTATTTTACGTTCCTTCCCTACTGTGCTTCAGGTCAAAGCGTTGTCTACAACTAACGTAAGGGGGCCCTGCCTTAGATGTTCGATCACGTGCCACTTTTCAGTCAGTGTGTGTTAAGATGTCCGTTTTCAAAATTTCAAACAAGTACCGTTGACGTATATAGAGACACCGCTGGAAAATACGTTCACTTTGAAACAATGCAGACTGTCCAACAATGTAATAATTTCAATGTCTGCATTGCTTGTATGAAGGAAGTATTTTTGTTCAGTTCATGCAGGTTCATTTTTAGCGCTGTAGTGTACTTAAACCCCCCCAGGTTCTACGCTAACTTCACACCCCAAGAACACAGAAATAAAATCAACCCGGCAACGTTTAACAAGTTAAAAAGTAATCGTAAACGATTTACATAAAGCGCATTTCCACTTGCATTCATTTCCCATTTATAAGATGCAACTTCTGATAAAATCGTAAAAATCCGGCCACAAATATGAAAGATAGCGTTGCACATGGGCAATCCATTTTTGACGTGTTACTTCAATTTCAGTTTATGAGAAATGCGCAAAAGAAAATTTTGAGACTGGCGCTCGATGATCCTTTATCCCAAGTGCCTATGTATCAAATTTCATTTAAATTCTTCCATAAATAAAAAGGTTGGCGCTGCGCATGCGCAAAACCAAATTTTGAAATTGGCGTTTGATTTTCCTTTATCCCAAGTGCCTATGTATCAAATTTCGTTTAAATTCTTCCATAAATCTTGGCACATGCGCAAAACCAAATTTTGAAAAAAGTTGGCACTGCGCATGCGCAAAACCAAATTTTGAAATTGGCGTTTGATTTTCCTTTATTCCAAGTGCCTATGTATCAAATTTTATTCAAATACTTTTATAAGTAATAAAGTTTGCAATTCGGTTTATAAATGGTCGAGATGCGAATAGGGCACTGTGAATTCGATTCAACTTTTGGCATTGCGTATAAATTATATGGCTAAAGCTATGCGAATTTCATGCAATTCAGTTCATAGATGGACAGACAGACAAAGGAACAGACGGACAGACCAGCATGCAGACGACAGATAGCAATGCAAAATTATAAACGATCTCTAGGATCGTTAATAAACGGCAAAAGTGTAAAATTATGGAACATGTAAAAAACGGTTTTTGTTTTTTTTACAATAACTTTTTTTGTAAGCGGTACAGAAAAAATTCCTTCCTTGGTACAAGACTCGACACCATAACGAACCAAATAGCGAAAAAAGTAGAACAATAGCTCTTAAGATAAAGAACTAGTAGCGTCGCAAAACGAGCGGACGGACGGACGGACGGACAAAGTGGCCACAATAGCGCTTTTTTTTTTATTTTTGTGAAAATGCGCTAAAAATGCCCCCCGAATGACTATTCCCTCCAAAACTAAACAAGAACCCCGCTTAAATTTGAAAAGTGGCACTTGATCAAACATCTAAGGCAGGGCCCCCTTACGTTAGTTGTAAACAACGCTATGACCTGAAGCACAGTGGGGAAGGAACGTAAAATAAAATACTGAAATTGTGAAAAGTTTGTTTAATAATGGGTTTTTTATTGGTAAGTTCTTTTTTCCCAGCCTATTTCTATTTTTATTCGGTGAACTACCATTTTCAAAGTTTATTTTTGCAATGTAATTTATTTCGACTTAAATTTCCGAGCTTTTACAATCTATTAATAATTGCGATCATTATTAAACAAACTTGTCACAATTTCAGGGTTTTATTTTTCGTTCCTTCCCTTTAAGCGGGACCTTGTTTAGTTTTGGTGGGAATAGTCATTCGGGTGGCCATTTTTAAACGTTGCCGGGTTGACTTTATTTCCGTGTTCTTGTAGTGTGAAGTTAGCGTAGCACCTGGGGGTTAAGTACACTAAAGGTGTAAAGGAGAACGACAGATACAAACAGGGAACCGATAAATATGAGTGAAAATATTGGGAAGGAAGCATACGTTAAGCGATTGTACGAAATGTCGAAACTGCGCTAGTCGTTTTTGCAGAGGACGTTGTGAATTTTCAAGTTTAACGTGTCCACTGAGTGGATCCAGAAGAAATAAATTAAGCCAAGAGCGAGAAATCATAACCATTAAACCAGCTTCGCGTTGCGGCCTAAGATTTTCGCAACATTTCCAAGAAAAACGAGAGAACGTTGAACATTTTCCGCGAAGCCACGCCCGTCAGGATTTTGTAACCGGTCCGTGTCGTTACACCTACATTGGGAACAATTAATGAAATGATTATCAGATTATCCTCGTGTCCATTCCGTTTGATTTTTTGATTTTTTTAGTATTTTTAGCCATAGTGTCAAAACCGGCCCCCTGACGGAGAAGGATTCAACTAAATTAATTATATTTTGGTTGATTCTCATTGCCCAAGAAATGCTCCTTTCTAAGATACCAAATTTGTTACAATCGGTCAAACGGTTAAGAAGTTAAAGCAGGTTATTGCAAAAACAATTGAACGTCCCGCGTTGTGAAAAATTAATGTTTAGTTTATTATGGGAAATTTAAAGAAAATGCAATTTTAAAATTTAAGATAGCAGTAACGCCCTCTAGTGGTCATTTTTAGAACTTGAAAATATTTTCCAGCGATTCTTCATAACCGATTTACCCAAAAATTTTTTTTACCCCTAAGTCATATGACGAACGGTTCTCGATATATGGCCGAGGAACAGTCTTATTGGGTCACCCGGTACGTAAGAAAAGACAAGAAAAAATAAAATGTGTTTCGTACAGAACAATGCAATACCTGGAAAACCTTTTATGGAGAAAAAACCTGGCATAACCCACACAAATACAAAGAAAATCCAAAAGAGAAAAATATACAAATCAAACATTAACTCGTAAAATAATAAATTATATGTACAAAAAAAAACATCAAAAGCATATCTGTACTCCAGCATTGACGTCACTTAATTTAGCGCGAGAAGTACATGTGAAATTGCCAGTAGTAAGTACTTATATTAAGGTCTATTATCGCACAAGAAGGAATTTTAACTAAAGAACATCTTTTTTGTTGCCACGAGCACAAGATGAAGGACCAACATACACAGCAAATAATCAAGTTGTATAAGGTACTTCCTGCAGGGAATATAGTTAAGCAATTCATACAGAGAAACATAAAGTTAGAGAACCCCCTTCTCGTATTGCTTACGCACCGCTCGGCAGCGGCCACGAGATAAGAAAGGAATCGAGCTGCATGTAGTTCTCCCTCCAAGGAATTGTTATTTGGTTAGTAGTAATCGAAGGCAAACGGTATTAGAAGCATATGAGAAGCGACAAAAACTTCGTTACGAATTAATTAAAAATGTAATTGACGCAACTGTCACAAGCGTTCTCTTACAGATATAGGTACAGAATGTTAGGCAAGAGAATCGCGATTAAAATCTCTTCCGTAAATACCAAAAGTCATCAGACGATTTTGAGGTTTCTTTAAGAGATACGTTCGACGAACACGTTTATTACCCAGTATACTTCTCCACTCAAAGTCGTCAACGTGGATCGGTTCTATGTTACTGAGCAGAGAGTTCGGGAACTGGAACTTGTTAGGGTCCTCATCGAACTCCGCCTCTATGACGATTTTCTTGAAAGTTGTCGGCCACGAAACGGTGTTATAGTCTCGAAAACTGAAATGAAAGTAGCGCTCACCCCATCAAGGAGATCGGTGTAGACTCACCGTTTGCCACATGAACTCAATGAGTCGTTAAGACACGCAACGACCGCGCAAACTTCGATGCCTCCGTTAGAGACCCTCGCGAATGTTCGCGTCCCACTGAAAGCCACCATATGGTATTGGTAGTGTTTTTTGTCGTCGTTCACCGGCTTCGCCTGCCATTCGAGCTCTAGTTGAAAGTGGCAACAAAACTGATGGGTCTCATTGGCGCCACTGCACACGCTGGTATCTACGTTGTTGTTACCTCGCAGCACCAACTTCGACGTGTAAGCTGAATAGGTAGGGACATAGAGTAAATACAATAAGAATTCCAGACGCTTATTAATTTATGGCCACCTTTCACACACCTCATAAGTAGATGTAAGCGTGGGAAAATTACAGTGACTTTATATTTATAGGGCCTACATGATGTGGGGTCGGCGACATCTGGGCGCCATCCCCGAGCGTGGTTTACTAACTTCCTATCTTCTTCTGTAGGAAAAACTCAAGAATCACCACGTTAGTAAACCAGGCTCGGGGATGGCGCCCGGATGTCACCGACCCCACATCATGTAGCCCCGCCCCTAAAGAATTGTTAATTATGCGGCCCGGTAGGTCCAGCTAGGCCGCCGGCCAAAGTGAGATTAAGAACCCCCGTTTTACAAATAAATTTGCAAAAATTGCGTTAAAAAGAGATAATTACAAAAAAAGTTAAATCACTGTTTGTTAATTACTTTTTTAACTTGTTGTCTACCAACCTAACCCACTACACATTTACAAATACCCATGCCCGTACCCGGACTCGAACCAGAGACCCTTAGTACCGCAGTCCAGTTTCAACTCAACTGCGACACACGGGCGGGCTTAAGAATGATGTTATTGTTTGTAAAAACATCCAATCACATGTCTTAACAACATTGTTAGCTAGCAACATAATTAAGTATGCTGCATGGCTTTATAATACGGGCCGATAATCATTCTGAAGTTAACAATTTTGTGGTTTTCCCTGTATTTCTTACCCGAGCGAAAATTTTTATTTTACCGTTTTAAAGTTTAAAAGGAGCACATGCTCAAAAGTAAGTTAAAACCAACAACTTTTTTTAAAATGAAAATACATTTTTATTTTCTTTTTGGAATTTTACATAGCGTTTCATGCACAGGGTGTCTCATTTTCGACACTTTTATAGGCGTTATGGGCTCTTTTTGGGTCAAACTTGCAATGGTAAAATCAAAATTTGCGCATTTTTGCTTCAGAGATACGAAGATAAATCAAACAATTTGTCAGAATGACCGTAAAAACAGAAACAAAAAAAATGTTTCTTGAAAATTATTGATAAATAATCTGCCGTTTTCAAAATAAATAATTATACAGTACTATCGGGTAAAAAAGTTATTGGATCTAACTTAATTTTATTTAAATGGCATACCCTGTATATTTCAATCTAAATATAGCATATTAAATTCTGTTTTTTAAATATAACACTGAAAAAATTCAATATCGATTCAAAAAGGTTAAAAAAAGATTTCTTAAAAATTCAAAAATTCGTTTGTAGTAATTTCTAATTTTTTCAGTGTGAGAAAAAAGAGCGATAGTTCATAGAAAACAGTTCCTTTTGTTGAGACCTGAATGGGTAAAACGTGTGGTTGCCCCCCCCCCTCACCTTTCCCGTTTTCAAAAGTTTTACTTGCCACTAAAGGCATGCGCATGTAAAATGGTATTAGACTCTATTAGTGTGACGTCAAATTTGAGCGGGAAATTCGAAATGCTGGACTTGGCTGTTTCACTGTCGAAGATATTGACCCCTCGTTGGGCGTTTGTTGAACGGTATTTCGGTTGAAATTGCATTTATGTCTTAAAACGTAGAGAAAACTTTTAATGAAATTCTAAAGAGTCTAAAGTGTGAGAGTGAAGGAACTATAGGTAAAATAACAAGTTTTCCGTTGCACGTCATTACTGGAATAATTTCACATACCAACCTAAATATTTAAATGGGATGTGTTGTTATAAGTTAAAAACAGTTTATTTGAAATTATACGGTTGGTACAGAAATGCGACGTTGGCGCGACTCTGTACTATGCATTTAAGGTTATGTTGCTATCTGTCACCCATTCTGTCACCTTGCGCGTGCTTCGAATCGTCTAGTTTATCGTAGTTTCGTGCCTTTTTATCAAGCCTCTCAATTCCACAAACCAAACTGTTCTTTTCAGAACAACTTTTTGTCATACTGTGAGGTGTTATTTATTACGATGATGAAGAATTTGGGTAGCACTGCTAAAAAAATGGTAGCATCTTATTTAATTCTGTATTTTGAACAAGAGCGTGACCATGGAGGCCCCTTGTTACCTTTGCAGGCAGTAAGAGAGGTAACAAAAGCATAATTTTTACATTAGGTACCTATTCTACTAAGTATAATTATCGTAGAGAGTGGCACAAGCTTTAAGTATCAGTATCCCCACGGTCAGTACCATATCAGCAGCAGTGAAGAAGAATGAAGTGTTGACGTCGCCTTTAAAGAATCGTCCTCGCCTTAAGCCTGTGACAGATGTATCTAATTTGAACGTCGATGGTATTAGAAACACAATTTATGAAATGTACGAAAACAGTAAGTTGATCACACTTTGTTTCACAGTTTGTGTAATCAGAGTTGCAGAAGTGCATGTTACATTGGCATCTGTGCATGAACAGCTTCGTGAAAAAGTCATTTTTCATGGTTCATTGGCATCATTGCGAACAGTGCTAAAAGAAATTGGATTTAAATGGAGAAAAGACGAGCCCAGGCGAGGTCTAATGGAACTACCCCATGTGGCAAGTAAAAGAATTCGTTTTCTGCGCCAATACAAAGATTTCAAGGAAAAAGATTTGTACCAATTTTTTTTTCTGGATGAAACGTGGATATTCCAAAATGGCACTATACAACGCTCATGGCAAGATAGTAATGAAAGAAGTGTGAAAACTATCAAAACTGATGGAAAGCGGTTGGTTTATTATTAATAGTGGTAACAATAATTATAGCAAAAAATATGTTACAGACAAATAATTCTGCATGCTGGAAATGAGAAAGGATTCATACCTGGTGCAAATTTAATATTTGCATCAAAAACTTCAAGTGGTGATTATCACGGAGAAATGAACCAGACGAATTTCTTACATTGGTTTCAAAATCAATTGCTTCCAAATTTAAGTGAACCGTCTGTCATTAGTTTCCAGAATTAAACCAGAAAAAACATATTTTGTTGACCAATTAGCGGAACAATATGGTCATAAAGTGTTGCGCCTTCCACCCTACCATTGTATTTTTAACCGTATAGAGTTAATATGGGGTATAACAAAAACTTATTATAATAAACATATTGCTAGAGATGGGAGAACAGAGGCTGATTGTTTAAATATGTGGCAAGAAGCAGTTAATGTCGTGACACCAGATATGTGGAAAAATTCAATCAAACACACTGAAGGTGAAATAATGAAATGGTATGAAAGAGAAAAATTGTTAGATATGCAAGATATACTGCCAATTATAATAAATTTAGGGGAAGACAGTGACACAGAAGATTCTTGTTAATTTGCAAATTAAGTAATTTGTATTTATTTAATTGTAAGATTATAAAATAATTACATAAAAGTGACTTATTACTGCAAAATTGTAAGCAATTGATAATCCCCTGGCTTTGATGGTGAAGTATGACATGTAAATTGTGAAGCCTTTAAACCATGTAGAAAAGATAATTAATGAATTTATCGAAATTGCTGT
>NW_022170250.1:4788215-4801259 GCF_008802855.1 Photinus pyralis
ACTGACTTGTTGTTTGTAACTAACATTATCTCCGTGAATGAAGCAGTCACATGGGTGGTAGTCAAAATTGAGCTACGACACCTAATTCCGTGATTGTCTTCGACATTCAACTGTAGGCTCGAAACCCCGAAACTAGGGGCGGGTTACGCATCTTGCCGGAGCGGTATTACGCTAATCAAAGCTCTTCAGTTTAGAATCTATGTGCGATAAATAAGCGGCGATTCAATAATTTCCACATATCTTGTTTTTAATTAAATTTGCCTACAATGCCATGTAATTTTCAATCTTGCTTTTAACAAAAGGACTTTATTGCACCACAGATGAGTCACATCTTGTGTATTTCACCCTTTCTTAGAATCTTGGTACCTGCGCTTACCTGACCCATAATTCCCGAAACTAGTTTTTAACCTATATGTTACCTCTTGAAGTTTACCTGCTACTTTTTGTGATGTTATAATTTTATGTTACGCATTCACATCATTACAAACAATGAATTTTATAACACAATTTGATATTAATTTGACGGCTGGTTTTTTTATTGGTAAGTTCTTTTTTTCCTAGCCTATTTCTATTTTTATTCGGTGAACTACCATTTTCAAAGTTTATTTTTGCAATGAAATTTATTTCGACTTAAATTATATTATATATTATATATATTATAGCTTTCACAATCTTAATAATTGCGATCATTATTAAACAGACTTTTCACAATTTGAGTGTCTTATTTTCATAGGCATTCGGGTGGCCATATTGTTACCTGGTGCCGGGTTGACGTTATTTCCGTGTTCTTGTAGTGTTAAGTTAGCGTAGAACCTGGGAATTAAGTGCACTACAAGTTGCTCACCAGAAATCCACAGTGGTTTGCCCATTGGATTGCGATTCTGCTCCAAATATCTCGAAACAATAATTGCTAATATAACAGTGTGATCTTCCATCGTATGGACGTAAACTGGGGTAAAATACAAAACGCTGCCGCGAGTTTTGCCAAAGAATTAACAACACCGCGTCCGTAGCCCGAAACATACGAGAGTAATGTCTATGGTCGATGCATATGGCATTATGGCTCAATGGTAGAGCGTTGAGTTATAAATCCGGAGGTTGGGTATTCGAACCTGGGTTGAGGTGAATTTTTGATCTGTGGCGGAGATGGAAATTACCTTAGACCAGTTTCGAGCATTCTGCCGGCTACCCGAATTAGGTTTTCCTGCAGTTTTCCTAATTCGTAAGGTAAATACTGGAGTAGTATAGAACAACTTATAAGACCTTCTGCAGAGGCACCTCTAAAAAGCATTATGCGGGTCACTCTGTAATTGGGCGCAAGCCTGTTGAGGGCCTAGAACAAAAGAGGGATAATAATAATAAATAAATAAATATTGCCACAAATAGTAAAAAAAAAATTAAATCATCACTATTGTTTAATTTGTGGTTAATGTAATTGTCCCACGAATAGTAAGGCTGTTTTAAAGCATTATCGAGGTGAGGGAATGTCGGCGAGTAAAGTTGTACAAGTGCGCTAGAAATTGAATAATAAATTGTTGGAATAGTAGTAAGGGGTGTCAAAACCGGCGAGAATAATTCAGTGTTTACAGACCGCTCCATTTGTAAATTACACCAGCGCCTCTAGTGTTAGTCTCAAACGTCAATAGCATTTGTTTCGCAAATACAGTGCTTTTCGTGATTTCTTTGTAACTTGGCAACAATGTCATGTATGACTAACCTAACCTTATTTCTTACACAGTAGATATCATACCATAATAAAACAATCGAAATGTTTGAAGACCTTGATCTTGATAATGTGAGCATCTGATATCTTTTATCTTCGGATTTCAAAGAATTTTTTTAGGACGTTTTTAAAGTGCCATGGGAAAACCCGTGTCCTCCAGAGCCACCCACTAAAAAACTTCCCTCGCCCGGCACCAAACGTCAACCGGTTAAGAGAAGATTTCCAGGACCGGCCGGAATAATTTCGAACGGGCCGCAATCTCAACCTGCTCTTAATGTACGTCGTTTGATTAAGTGCGTGTTTACAATATTGGATGTTTTTTAGGAAGTCCCGTGCTCTCAGTCGTCCACGCAGATATTTCAAGGGCCGTGGGAACAGATGTCGAATGATTTTCGATTGCTGAAGGATCGCGGCGTATATCTTCCCGACAAGTTCAATATAGCGTGGATTAAGGCGCAAGTGAAAAACGATCTGCTGATAAACGGAAAGGCGCCTTTCTTGGCGGGGATTATACACAAAATGAACGGGGAGGCCTCCGTTAATAGCGTTGTACTTAAGGATCCTACAGGTAAATCGAGTGTTAACGAGGTGTAGATCCAGTTTAACATTATAGGGCGAATACACGCAACCATAGCGAGTAATCTGATTAAGGATTATCCAAAGGATTTGAAAATTGGAAGTGTTATAACGCTACGGCAGGTGGGGGTGCTGACGCGTACATCGAATTGTTACTTAACGATAACCTCAAATAATTTAGTTTCGATTTATACTGGACACGGCGTGATCAAGCTCCAGAAATTTACGGATGAAGACTTTTGCAACGTTGAGAGGATTAAGACTAATCAGTTAAGCCCGAAACTGGCAGCTCCAGTCTCAAATTGGTCACCGGTCCACAATGCATCGCTAACTGTAGAAGATAAGGAAGTGCTAAGTGATGTGTTCCAAGGACTTGATGCCGATACATTTTTTGATGATTTTTAGTTTGACGGAATACAATTTTGAATGCTTCTTCTTAATTTATTATTGATGGGAGGGCTGATGTAGCCCATGGTCACCTAATCCCCTCAGGAATACTCCTCACGTTTTCAGAGTGCAGAGTTCATGGCATAAACCCAGCATTGAAAGATACTCCTGTATGACTTTCCGCAGGCGGGTTTGATTTTTACCGGTTTTTTTCATGTATGTTCTTCTACCTCTACATTCTCTCAATATTTTCCTCCCTCTCCACATCAATGAATAAAGAATACAAGGAGAATATCAACAATATACGTGCGACCGCGATGGCTTTTGCAAATGGCGGACAGTAGTTTCCTGTTCCAGTGGCGTACCTACCTATGTAATTCCCAAACTTTTATTTTTTCCGTTTTGGAGCAACCACAAGCACAACTAACCATTATTAAATGTCACTGCAAAAACCACAACAAAAATGAGTCATAAGTGGCTTTTGCAAATGGCCGACTTCCGTCCCACTCTCTTGTATACAACCCATATATATACTTCTCTTATATATATGATACAACCTGAGTTGCTCCTTCCTATTCTTTATTCATTGGAGTAAATAAATTAAATTTGCTGTCAAAAACAAAATGCCGATTGCGGCGGTGGCTACTGTTCCTGGACCTTCGACCACTTGACTGTTCCATTTGACGATTGAATATCCTGGGTAGCTAAAAGTGCATCTGGATATTATTCACGCTATACGAATATCTTTCGCATTAATACTTCACGCCTAACCGATTTGTAAGAAAAAGAAAAAACCCATCACAACTAACCACTAGTAAAGTAGTTGAACGCGCCCATTTCTTGACGTTTCGATTAGACCACGGAAGTAGATATGACTATCCAATTATTGTTTATGTCTCTTTCTGGCCCGTGGAAAACATCATTTGACAAGCAATATGGTTGTCGTCTCTCAGTCCACACAAGACAATTAATAAATTTCTTGCAGTAGTTGAGTATCGCCTATATTCCAAATACAGAGCGACCTTTGTTGTTTGAAAAAAAAACTGTGATGTCGGCAATCGTAAAAGTTGAAATAAAACAAGAGGAGGAATTAAATGAATGTATTGAGGAGAAGGTTTTCCTTAACAATGAGGTCTCTGAAACAATAAAACTGGAACTTGAGGGGGCGCATTCTTCTAATGCGACACGTAATTGGAAAGAAGAAGGTAAAGTGCTGCAAGAAAATGAATTTGTCGGTGATATGTACAAATGTTCAACAGGTGATTCCACAACTAATAACAAACTCTGCTTTAAAAGACGTCTAATACCGAAAACGAACAAGGATTTAAAATGTGCTCAGTGTGATTACGTAACCCATAGTAAATCCCACTTGACAGATCATCTCCTGACACACAAGATTCTCAAGGATTTAAAATGCCATCAGTGTGACTACGCAACCAATAATAAATACTACTTAAAGAGGCATTTGTTAACTCATAAGGCTGCCAAGGATTTAAAATGTGATCAGTGCGATTACGCGACCAATAATAAGTCCCACTTTAGACAGCATCTCGTGACCCACAAAATTTTCAAAGATTTAAACTGTGCAGAGTGTGATTACGCAACCAACAATAAATCCCACCTTAGGGATCATCTCCAGACACATAAGGCTTTCAAGGATTTAAAATGTACACAGTGTGATTATACAACCAACGGTAAACGCAATTTGAGAACTCATCTGTTAACGCACGAGTTTTCTAACCAATTGAAATGTGTCCAGTGCGATTTTACATCCACGTACAAATGCAGTTTGAAAAAACATCTGTTGTCACACAATCCTACAAAGTTTTTCAGATGTGTACAATGTGATTTTGCAACCAACTCTAGATCTACCTTTAACAAACATCAGTTAACACACAGCACTGTGAAGGATTTAAAATGCAATAATTGCGATTACGTAACTAATAATAAATACTACTTGAGAAGGCATTTGGTAACACATACGGCAGCTAAAGATTTAAAATGTGCTGAGTGTGATTACGCAACGAATAACAAAGCCCACTTTAAAGATCATCTCCTGACACATAAGATGTTCAAAGATTTAAAATGCAATGAGTGTGATTACGCAACCAATAATAAATACTACTTAAGAAGTCATTTGTTAACGCATAAGGCTGCTAAGGAATTAAAATGTGCTCAGTGTGATTACGCCACTAATAATAAATCCCACTTTAGACAGCATCTCCTGACACATAAGATTTACAAGGAATTAAAGTGTGCCCATTGTGACTACGCAACCAATTATAAACCCCACTTTAGATATCATCTGCAGACACACAAGATTTTCAAGGACTTGAAATGCGCCCAGTGTGATTACGCAACGAATAATAAATCCCACTTTAGAGATCATCTCGTGACCCACAAGATTTTCAAGGATTTTAAATGTGCCCACTGTGATTACGCAACCAACCGTAAGAGCACTTTGAAAACCCATCTGTTAAAACACGAGTCTTCCAACCAGTTTAAGTGCGTCCAGTGTGATTTTGCCTCCACTTATAAATCCAGTTTGAAAAATCATC
The DNA here is from genome assembly GCF_008802855.1 of Photinus pyralis. Lineage (NCBI taxonomy): Eukaryota > Metazoa > Arthropoda > Insecta > Coleoptera > Lampyridae > Photinus > Photinus pyralis. The sequence continues at coordinate 4,793,460 of NW_022170250.1, forward strand.
TCTTTTCGCATATTCCTGTAAAGTATTTAAAATGTGCACAATGCGATTACGCCACTAATTCTAGGCCCATCTTTAAAAAACATCTGTTAACACACAGCGCTGTGAAGAATCTAAAATGCTATCATTGCGATTACTTAACTAATAATAAGTACTACTTAAGAAGACATTTGTTAACACATAAGGTTGCCAAGGATTTAAAATGTGCTCAGTGTGATTACGCTACGAATAATAAATCTCACTTTAGAGATCATCTACTAACACACAAGAGTTTCAAGGATCTAAAGTGTACACAGTGTGATTATGCAACCAACTATAAACGCAACTTGAGAACTCATCTTTTAAAACACGAGTCTTCCAAGAATTTTAAATGTGTCCAGTGCGATTTTGCATCCACTTATAAATCCAGCTTGAAACGACATCTGAAAATGTGTCCAGTGTAATTACAAAACAAATAATTTTTTTGTAGATGTGTTAACATTTCATTTGACATATTATTTTTTTCTAGTATAGACAGACGTTATTGAATTAAAAAAAAAAACCTTTCTTCCCGGCACACTAATATATTTATAAAAGGTGGACAAGAATGAAGTAAACATACAATTCCTGGTATACTTGTAAACTATAATTATATAAATATATATATATATATATATAACTATATATATATATATATAACTGACAGACATTAATACATATATATAAAATGTATATACACAGAAAAGAAATACCTACATGTTTATTATACATTCGTATATACAGATACAGATAAATAGAAATGCATAATATATGTACTCATAACTATTTACATAGAGCAGTTTACATGTAATTCACACATTCTTTATTTTAATTTATTTAAATTTTCTCGCAATTTATTATAATTCTAACAACGTATTGGATAATTCCTATACATACTATACATAAATGTGTTGCTACTTAAGGCGTTTCGTTTCAAACCGGTCTCAGTTATTAATCACAAAGGTCACATTTAAAATTCGAGATCCATTGTGTGTTATTAACAAATGTCAAATCGAAAAACTGTGTGTGTTAGAATACAGTTTGTGAAACACCAAATATTAATCCAAAGCCTCATTTAAAATTTTTGGATCTATTGTGTGTTTTGAGATGTCGTTTCAAATGGTACCTAGTATTTGTTGCATAATCACAAAGACCACAATCGAAATCTTTATATGATTTGTGTGATAAGAGATGTCGTGTCAAAGTGCGTTTAATGTTTGTAACATAATCACAAACGTGACATATGAAAATTTCTGAAACATTGTGTTTGACGACATGATTCCTCAAGTTACTCTTAGTATTTGTTGCATAATCACAATTATTACATTTAAAATCTTTCGAATCGTTGTGTGTTAAGAGATGTGAATTAAAACGGCTTTTAATATAAGTGGCGTAATCACAAACGGCACATTTAAAAACTTGAGAAGCATTGTGTTTTAAAAGATGATGCCTCAAGGTCTGCTTAGTGTTTGTCGCATAATTACAAATATCACATTTAAAATCTTTCGAATCAATGTGCGTTAAGAGATGTGATTTAAATGAAGTTTTAATACTTGTGACATAATCACAAACGCCACATTTAAACACTTCTGAAAGATTGTGTTTTAGGAGATGTTGCCTCAAACTTTGCTTAGTATTTGTTGCATAAGAACAAAAATTGCATTTAAAATCTTTTGAGTCATTATGTGTTAAGAGATGTGACTTAAAAGAGCCCTTAATATTTGATGCATAATTACAAACGTTACATTTAAACACTTTTAAGGGATTGTGTTTTAAGAGATGTTGCTTCAAATTGTTCTTAGTGTTTGTTGCATAATCACAAACATCACATTTAAGATCTTTTGCACTATTGTGTATTAGGGAATGTTGTTTCAAATTGGACTTCGCATTTGTTGCAAAATCACAAACATCACATTTAAAATCCTTTGAATCATTGTGTATCAAGAGGTGTTGCTTCAAATAGTAGCTTTTATTTGTTGCATAATCACAAATATCACATTTAAAATTTTTCGAACTATTGTGTGTTAAGAAATGTGACTTAAAACGGCTTTTAATATTTGTTCCATAATTGCAAATGCTACATTTAAAATCTTTCGCCTCATTGTGTATTAAGACATGTTTCTTCAAATAGTATTTCATATTAGTTGCATAATCACAAATATCACATTTAAAATCTTTCGAATCATTGTGTATTGAGAGATGTTGCTTCAAATTGTACTTGGTGTATGTTGCATAATTACAAATGCCACATTTAAAATCTTTTGAATCATTGTGTATTAAGATATGTTGCCTCAAATTGGGCTTTGTATTTGTTACATAATCACAAATATCGCATTTAAAATCTTTTGAAACATTGTGCGTTAAAAGATGCGAGTTAAGGCGGCTCTTAATACTCGTGTCATAATCACAAATTTCGCATTTAAAATCTTTTGAGTCACTGTGTATCAAGATATGTCTTTTCAAATAGCTCTTCGTATTTGTTGCATAATCACAAATATCACATTTAAAATCTTTCGAATCATTGTGTGTTAAGAGATGCAACTTAAACCGCTTTTCAATACTTGTGGCATAATCACAAAAATTACATTTAAAATCTTTGGAATTATTGTGTGTCAAGAGATGCGACTTTAACAGCCTTTTAATACCTGTGGCATAATTACAAATATCACATTTAAAAACTTTCGAATCACTGTGTGTTAAAAAATGCGACTTCAAACGGCATTTAATACTTGTGGCGTAATCACAAGTATCACATTTAAAAAATTTGGAATCATTGTGTATTAGGCGATGTTTCTTTAAATAGTGCTTTGTATTTGTTGCGTAATCACAAATATCACATTTATAGTCTTTCGACTCTTTGTGTGTTAAAAGATGTAATTTAAAATGGCGTTTAATATTTGTGGCATAATCGCAAATGTTACATTTAAAATCTTTTGAAACGTTGTGTTTTAGCAAATGATTCTTCAAATACCTCTTAGTATTTGTTGCATAATCACAAACATCACATTTAAAATCTTTTGAATCGTTATGTTTTAGTAAATGTTGCTTTAAATTGAACTTCTTATTTGTGGCATAATAACAAACGTCACATTTAAACACTTTTGAAACAATGTGTTTTATGACATGGTGCCTCAAATTCTTCTTCACATTTGATACATAGTCACAGTGTGCACATTTAAAATCTTTAGTATTCGTATGCGTTAAAAGGTGTACTTTAAAAAGTGATTCGTTGTCTGTTGTGTAGTCACAAACCGTACATGTAAAAGTTGCAGTTTCGGATTTAACACTTGAACAATTATCTTCTCCGCGACCACAATATTCTGTCCTCATCGTCGTGTTCTCATTATATTCTTCTTTTATAGTAGCCAAGAAATCATTGCTTACAAAAATGTTTCTTTCAATGGACAAATTTATTTCATCTTCTTGTTTTGGTTCAACTTTAACAAATGCAATTTTGTCATCCATAGCTATCTACGAGATTATTTTTAATTCTTATGACCACAAAAATACAACTTACCTAAGCTTAGAAAGAGAATAAACCACAAATTTTTTGGTGTAGGTTATAGCCTCGATTTGAAATATTTGTTGGTGCTTGAAGGGGTGCTTGTTACCAACACAGTGGACCATACATACATTTTTTTTCTATAACTGTACAGCATAGACTGGTCACCTTTAAATAAAAAAGGAAAACTTGAATCAAAATGGCGACCTGATATCCACAGAGTGAAGATATCGTGTCAATCATAGGCGTCCATAATAATTTTGGGAAAGGGTTTTTTAAAATGTAGTTTTTGGCGAATTCCTCGTCTAAGTCAACCAACGAAAAGATATCCTACGAGTTCAAAGATCGGTGCTGTTGAATATGACCCGTGACTTAACAAGCTATGACATTTGATCATTGTCATGGGTAACTAGATCGAAAAGCAAATAATTGACGGTATTTGACGTATTTGGGCTATAGTGCATTAAAATCTTTGGAGGGAATTTATAAGCTGTCATATGATGTAATAATATACAGGGTGTTCCACATAATAAAGTTGTCTTATTTTTTAAATTTCAAATTTAGATTCAGTAGGAAAAAATATATACTCTGTATATACGCTGTTTATGAATGCGTTTCTGATAAAGAATAATTTAAATCTGACGTTACTACAAAATTCGATATGCTAAAGAATGGATCTCAAGTAGATTTAAAAGCACTTCCAATCATTTCCGATTTGTGAAGAATAACATTCCGAAGTCTCTTACAGGATTAAATATCATTGTTAATTAGCCGGACCTCCTCCAGTGCAGAAGGTATCTGAAGGTCCTGGACTAAAGTTGTATTTCGACATGAATGCCGCTAAGTGTCTTTACACTTCGGCATCTATCTCTGCACAAGCGAAAATTCACTCAAAAAGAGCAGATTCGTATACAAAAAATTGAAGCCGCTAATCAATCTAAATAAAAAAATGTAACGTCTAAAATGACGTTACACAACCAGATCGGGACGCGCGGTAAGAGCACCGAGGTCTCGTTGGGCGTGCGCAAACCTTGCTTGAAGTTACAGTGCCATAAAATCTTGGTTATAAGGACAAGCCTAGTATGAAGTCCTAAATCCGTAGTGCGAGACCAACGTGTCTAATAAACAATTCTAAAGACTTTCACTTATAAGACTATAAGGTAAACGTGACTCCGTCGCACGGCTCTCGAATTCTGAAAGCCGAACCACACACACGAGGACGGCAAATGAAAATTCACCTATAAAGCTAGTTTTACATCAGCAATAAATTGATCAAGTCGCTTTGGCAAGAAAGCTTTACGGGTGTAAACACAAAATTTGATGCAAAAACTTGATCAATTTCTTGTCGGATTAGTTCTATTTTTCTGGCAATTTTTACGTCAATTCAGTAGTACCAACTACCAGCAACCAACATAAATAATAAAATCAAGATGTTTTGATGATTTTTATGAGCTATAATATCGCGCTCTTTCTTTTTCTATTCCGAATCTTCCATTCAAGACAGAGGGAAACATTTTTACCCTTTTCACTTTTATTTTTACACAATTAAATAAATGACTACCTAACCTTAAAAAAATTAAAGGTTGGTAAAATTGTACAATGTCTTGAAAACCAACAAGAAATTGATCAAGTTGGCAGCAGTGTAAAACCAAGGAACTTAAGCAATAAATTGACAAATAACTTCATGATTTAATTGACGAAGAAATTGTTGATGTAAAACTAGCTTAATATAACACACTCACAGCTTCAAGCCGTTACTATAGTCACAAATGAATTTCAAGCCGACTCGCGTTATAGCGTTTTCGATTGGCAAAACTCGTACTGCACGAGTGTTGCACGAGAAACTGAAGAAATCCATGTGAAAATTGCTCTCAATGGAACATAAATATTCGTAAATATTTGCTGTCATTTGTCCATAACCTCATTTTAGATTTGTATTTAACTTAGACTATGAAAGAAAGGGGACTGACAATATCCTATCCAGCGCAATGCTGCGCGGTGAAACCTGGGGCGGCCATATTTTCGGAGCCAAAATTTGTTTAATTTTTCATTTTCGTGATTATGCATCTCGAAATATGCGATTAAAAACATTATTGGACAATGGTACATTGTAGTGCACGGAAGTAATAGCCAAAAAACACACGAAAGTATTTCGTTTCACAGGTATAAATTTGAGGTTAGTTTTCGGTGGAATAACAAACAAATGTGGGCTACACTTTACGATCAATATTATCACTCCTCATTCTTTCCTTCTCTAAGACTATAGTAATTGAAAAAAAGGTGTAGTTTTCACTGTTTAACCAATGACAAACTTTTGTTCATTGCAATTACACTGTTCCAACACCAACACAAGCAAAATGCAAAATCCAGGTGCCGTGCATATGGCCACGGCTGCGCGCCGCGTTTATAACTTATCCGCAGTAAACGACTTGTTACGGCAAGTTCAAATTAACGGAAGTTAAAAAGACCGTTATACAGTTTTTGCGAAGTTAACGTAAAAGTTAATAGTTAATCAATATGTTAACTTCGTTAACATTAACGATTAAACGGGAATTACACTTGTTTTCTGCCCAAGCTCTGAGTTTATTACCCAAAAAGTCCAAAGTAAAGTACGAGAAATGTTACCTACAGCTCTGTGACTGGAGAAACATAAAAAATGTGCAAGGAGCAAATGAAGATATTCTAATTGCGTACTTTATTGGAAAGGTTTGTATTACTCGTATTTATCAATTTATTAGCACTGATTTTTAAATATTCTTAGGCATAGAAACTTAAAGCTTCTTTAGCTATGGTCACAATACTCGATGCTGAGAAGTACTCTACAAATAAATGAAAATGTAGATATTTCTGTTTATAAAAAATTACTTACTTACCTGAAACGTCAAAATGACGGTTATGCGGCAAAAAATCGAGAGTTCTATCGATAGATAACGTAAAGGAGTTTTTAGAAAAGTCTCCTGGTGACAAGTTTCTGTTTATAAAGGTCGTGTTGGTAATTGCCCTGCACGGACCTTGTCGGGCGAAAGAATTACGGTTACTAAAAGTGGATGATGTAGATGTAGAAGATTGCGGAAATATTTTGGTTATAACATTACACGGCACAAAATCAAAGATAAAACGAGCCTTCACAGTTACATCGGAGGATGGATTTATATTTTATAAACGTTGTGGTGGCTTTCCATATCTTCTGGTGTAATATTTAATAACTTCATTTGTGATTTATAATAATAAACAAAATGAATGAAAAAAAGTGTTGCTAACTGAAATCGTGAAGAAAAGTGTTGCTAACAAGAAAAGTCTCACTTTTCTTCACGATTTTTGATTTAACAATGCGTCACTTTTCTATTAACTACACGAAAAATTGATTTTGTTTATATTTTTTACATGAATGAACATCAAATGGACTGATACGATACAATTTTAGTAGTATCACAGATTTAAACACTTTAAATCTGTGGTAGTATTAAGTACAATTGGAGAAGAAAGATGCACGTTAAAGATCATAAAGCGAAATGAACTGGATTGGACAAAGACGTAATCTAGGGAACTGTTAAGTGGGAAAGAAAAAGAGTAAGACGAAGAAGGAAATTGGTTGACGACCCGAAAGAGGAAGAAGAATGACATGAAGGAGTAAAAAGAAGAGCAGAGGATAGAGGTTCATGGAGAAGAGCCATCAGAGACCTACATTAGCAGAAAACTAATGATGATGATTAATCCTTGAATTTTTGCACAAATAATACCTTTATGGTACAAGGCGTTAATTAAGGAAAAGATTAAAACAAAGAAAAAAAGGTTGTGGTAGTAGACACAGATCTCGAATCCATATATCTCAGCAGCTTTGGCATTCATATTCAAAATTAGGCAGTAAAATGTCGAGATTCATTAAAATGGAGCTTATTGTAGACACGGTATCATGCATAATAATCGACCAACTTCGGCTTACTGTTAGCGCAAATCTGTTCGTTACTACCCCCTGGTCTCCTACGGATTTTGCTTTCAAATACGTTTATTAACACCTTCAACACTCATATCATCGGCCGAGTTGATTTTCCACTAACAGCTAATCCCTCATTTCAAAGTTTCGCAACTAATATGTTCGCACATAGTTTGCCCGGGCACGTTCACGGCAAAATCCCTTTGCGCTGCATGGGATGTTCTGCAAAAAAACTTCAAGGAATGTTAGTTATCTCTCTAAGGAACGGGGAAGCAAAAATATATTTTAGCATTAAGAAGGAGACAGGTGACAAATGTGTAGGGAACCATCTGTTCAACCGCCCGTCTAA
>NW_022170250.1:4801359-4832043 GCF_008802855.1 Photinus pyralis
AGATGTAATTTAAAATGGCGTTTAATATTTGTGGCATAATCGCAAATGTTACATTTAAAATCTTTTGAAACGTTGTGTTTTAGCAAATGATTCTTCAAATACCTCTTAGTATTTGTTGCATAATCACAAACATCACATTTAAAATCTTTTGAATCGTTATGTTTTAGTAAATGTTGCTTTAAATTGAACTTCTTATTTGTGGCATAATAACAAACGTCACATTTAAACACTTTTGAAACAATGTGTTTTATGACATGGTGCCTCAAATTCTTCTTCACATTTGATACATAGTCACAGTGTGCACATTTAAAATCTTTAGTATTCGTATGCGTTAAAAGGTGTACTTTAAAAAGTGATTCGTTGTCTGTTGTGTAGTCACAAACCGTACATGTAAAAGTTGCAGTTTCGGATTTAACACTTGAACAATTATCTTCTCCGCGACCACAATATTCTGTCCTCGTCGTCGTGTTCTCATTATATTCTTCTTTTATAGTACCCAAGAAATCATTGCTTACAAAAATGTTTCTTTCAATGGACAAATTTATTTCATCTTCTTGTTTTGGTTCAACTTTAACAAATGTAATTTTGTCATCCATAGCTATCTACGAGATTATTTTTAATTCTTATGACCACAAAAATACAACTTACCTAAGCTTAGAAAGAGAATAAACCACAAATTTTTTGGTGTAGGTTATAGCCTCGATTCGAAATATTTGTTGGTGCTTGAAGGGGTGCTTGTTACCAACACAGTGCACCATACATACATTTTTTTTCTATAACTGTACAGCATAAGACTGGTCACCTTTAAATAAAAAAGGAAAACTTGAATCAAAATGGCGACCTGATATCCACAGAGTGAAGATATCGTGTCAATCATAGGCGTCCATAATAATTTTGGGAAAGGGTTTTTTAAAATGTAGTTTTTGGCGAATTCCTCGTCTAAGTCAACCAACGAAAAGATATCCTACGAGTTCAAAGATCGGTGCTGTTGAATATGACCCGTGACTTAACAAGCTATGACATTTGATCATTGTCATGGGTAACTAGATCGAAAAGCAAATAATTGACGGTATTTGACGTATTTGGGCTATAGTGCATTAAAATCTTTGGAGGGAATTTATAAGCTGTCATATGATGTAATAATATACAGGGTGTTCCACATAATAAAGTTGTCTTATTTTTTAAATTTCAAATTTAGATTCAGTAGGAAAAAATATATACTCTGTATATACGCTGTTTATGAATGCGTTTCTGATAAAGAATAATTTAAATCTGACGTTACTACAAAATTCGATATGCTAAAGAATGGATCTCAAGTAGATTTAAAAGCACTTCCAATCATTTCCGATTTGTGAAGAATAACATTCCGAAGTCTCTTACAGGATTAAATATCATTGTTAATTAGCCGGACCTCCTCCAGTGCAGAAGGTATCTGAAGGTCCTGGACTAAAGTTGTATTTCGACATGAATGCCGCTAAGTGTCTTTACACTTCGGCATCTATCTCTGCACAAGCGAAAATTCACTCAAAAAGAGCAGATTCGTATACAAAAAATTGAAGCCGCTAATCAATCTAAATAAAAAAATGTAACGTCTAAAATGACGTTACACAACCAGATCGGGACGCGCGGTAAGAGCACCGAGGTCTCGTTGGGCGTGCGCAAACCTTGCTTGAAGTTACAGTGCCATAAAATCTTGGTTATAAGGACAAGCCTAGTATGAAGTCCTAAATCCGTAGTGCGAGACCAACGTGTCTAATAAACAATTCTAAAGACTTTCACTTATAAGACTATAAGGTAAACGTGACTCCGTCGCACGGCTCTCGAATTCTGAAAGCCGAACCACACACACGAGGACGGCAAATGAAAATTCACCTATAAAGCTAGTTTTACATCAGCAATAAATTGATCAAGTCGCTTTGGCAAGAAAGCTTTACGGGTGTAAACACAAAATTTGATGCAAAAACTTGATCAATTTCTTGTCGGATTAGTTCTATTTTTCTGGCAATTTTTACGTCAATTCAGTAGTACCAACTACCAGCAACCAACATAAATAATAAAATCAAGATGTTTTGATGATTTTTATGAGCTATAATATCGCGCTCTTTCTTTTTCTATTCCGAATCTTCCATTCAAGACAGAGGGAAACATTTTTACCCTTTTCACTTTTATTTTTACACAATTAAATAAATGACTACCTAACCTTAAAAAAATTAAAGGTTGGTAAAATTGTACAATGTCTTGAAAACCAACAAGAAATTGATCAAGTTGGCAGCAGTGTAAAACCAAGGAACTTAAGCAATAAATTGACAAATAACTTCATGATTTAATTGACGAAGAAATTGTTGATGTAAAACTAGCTTAATATAACACACTCACAGCTTCAAGCCGTTACTATAGTCACAAATGAATTTCAAGCCGACTCGCGTTATAGCGTTTTCGATTGGCAAAACTCGTACTGCACGAGTGTTGCACGAGAAACTGAAGAAATCCATGTGAAAATTGCTCTCAATGAAACATAAATATTCGTAAATATTTGCTGTCATTTGTCCATAACCTCATTTTAGATTTGTATTTATACAATGATTTAGGTAATCGACAAATCTGTATTCTAAAAAATGACTGAAACGATTTCACTATTAGGTATTTATGATAAACAATGAGGAATATAAATTTGAAATTCCTGTAAAGAACCAATCTTTGGCGTTCAATTTAAAGAGTTGTAAAGTAGAAGTTATATGGCTAGTTCCTCATCTTCGCTATTGCTAGATGACAACAAAAAACTCAAGAACAAATTCAAATTGGCGCACTTTTATTTTGAAAATTTGCTCCACGAGCTCTCCGACCTCGTGCGTCAAAATTTGCATTTAGTGCGTAATTGTTGCATCACATTTGCCAATGGAACACAGAAAATTGCCCTAAAATTACCAATAGAACGTAAAAATTGCACTCGTGCAGCACGAGTTTTGCCAATCGAAAACGTTATTAGTATAGCCACTAATGTACGTGCATCACGTAACAACACCACACGAGAAGTATGATTTTAAAGCCGGATTTATAGTTCCGTAGCCGTAAGAACGTAAGAACGGAACCGCAAAGTCTTACGTTAACGAAAATTATACGATTTATAGTTACCGTAGTGGTAAGAGATGAGCTTGCGCATTATTGCGAAACGAATTCTGCCATTGCATGTCATCTGTCAGTAAAAGCCGCTTTACATTAGGCAATTTTAGTGCAATGCAAGGCTTGTGCTATGCAATCTAAAATTGCCTTGCATTGCTTATTACGGTTTTACATTAAAGCCGCTTTACATTAGGCAATTTTCGTGCAATGCAAGAGCAATGCAAGTTAGAGATACGTTACTGCGCATGTTCATACGCAATTCAGGTGCAAGAAAATAAATAGAGAAAGTTCTATTTCACTTGCAAGTTTGGCGCAAGTTCTAGTAACTTTTCTAGTAATTTTGTCAATACCACAATTTATTTGGTTTCGCGTGTGTTATTTTTTTAATAGCAAGCGCCACCATATAACAAGCTGTAGCCAGTTTAATTTCCTTTTGTTTGCTCATACCTAATGGTCAATTTTATTAAGTTTCAAGAATAACCTTCTGTGTAAACAAACTGAAAAGTTTCAATTTTTGCAAAATATGTTGTCAGTACTGCAACACTTTTCTGAACTTGCACAAAAGTTGCAACACAATTGCATAAATGTAAAACCGTAATAAGCAATGCAAGGCAATTTTAGATTGCATAGCACAAGCCTTGCATTGCACTAAAATTGCCTAAAGGCCGCTTGACATGGAGCAATACTACGCGCAAGAACTTGCAGAAAAAAATTGCAAGGTCAAATCCTTGCATGCAATAAGCATTGCATGGTATTTGACATGGTGCAATTCTATTTCAATTGCCACATGTCTGCCAACAGAAGAAACATATGGATTTGTCAACAAAGTTGTTAACCTCAAATGAAAATTAAATTTTGATTGCTTGAAGAAACATGAAAATTACAAGAATAAATAAGATTAGTAAAAACAAGTAATGAGTGCGTCTCTCAGCATCACAGTTGCCGCCGCTGTATTTTACTAGGTTGGTGCCACAAAAACAACTAGATTTATCCCTAGAATTGCACGAATCATGCAAGAAAAATAGCACCGGTCCTATAAAAATTGCATGCAAGTCTCTTGCAGCAATTGATCAGCTGGCTTTGAACTGCGCATGCCTTTCGCAATTTTTCTTGCAACTTGCATGCAATTGCAATTTTTATTGCTCCATGTCAAGCGGGCTTAATGTAAAGCGGCTTGCAATTGTGTTGCAACTTTTGTGCAAGTTCAGAAAAGTGTTGCAGTACTGACAACATATTTTTCAAAAATTGAAACTTTTCAGTTTGTTTACACAGAAGACAAGCGCGTTAGCACGATTTACCATACGAAATAAAGATTTGTGCATTTCCTACGTACCGTAACCGTTCTAACGCAACGTTAACGCGAATTATAAATGTTCACGTGCAACAAGTAGGGATTATTTCCAAACGTTACGGTACGGCGTTGCGGGTACGGAACTATAAATTCAGCTTAATTGAAAACGTTACGGTACGGTATTGCGGATATGGAACTATAAATTCAGCTTTTAAATCCAAACAAGAAGTACCGTTGGCGTATATCGAGACACCGTTTAAACGACAAGTACCGTTGGCGTATATTGAGACACCGCAACAGCAATTCAACAAATTTATTCATTTCAAGGTCAGCAATTCAAATTTTATTCAAGTGGTAAAATGAAAACATAACATGTTAAGTTAATTACGCCAAATTTATGGTGTCAATTATTATCAACTGTTAACTTCCACCAGAAGTCACCATTCACAGTTGTGTCGGCTGAACGTATACCCAATAGGCGAGTAGCGAATATTAGCGAATATTGCACTCCAGCGTCTCCACACAACGACTCTGACATTTCGTGAGGTGAAACAAATCTTTGATCGCATTGTTTACCATGCATGTTAAATAAAAATTCGGCCTTAATGAGTGGTTTGTAGCAATCCGTACGGTTTAAGAGATTAGAGTATAGTTTTTCACGTTTGATTTGTATCTGATTTACTCGTAGAAATTAAGGTTGGGCCAGTTGCGTGTTACATTACAGTGTAGTTACAGCCAGCTGTCTTGCACGAATTTTAAAAATTCAGGCTTCTTTTCTTGTTGCATTATTGTTTAATTGTATTAAATTTCGTTCCTAAATAGAGACGTACGTAAATATTATATGAAACAGTAAAAATAATCAAACGTGCAAATTAGTTCGTAAACACGATTTCTGACAAGAATTGTCTCCAGAAACACCATTTTTAATATATTCTTTGGCGGGTGAAAAGTGGAAAATATCAGGAAACCATCTACACAACAAGAAGGGAGCAAGGGGCCGTTTTACAAGTCATTTAACGCGGGGATCCCTTTTAATAGCTTGATCATAACCTCAAATTGGATTATTGCACAAAAGAAAAATTACAAAAAAACGGCCGTTCTGGAGACGAAACTATGTAAAATAATAGCAAAACAGAGGTGTACTTACACTCTTCTCACTTTCTTTATCCAATTTTCTCTTCTTTGTAACTCATATGGCCTGTTGGGAAAGCTGTAGAATTTTACAGAAGAATCCATATTTATGTACGAATTACCTACTGCATCCAACAACACAACAAGAAACTCTGGACGAACGAAAAGTGTTTTTCGAAGTCATAATTGTTGTTTGATTTGGAGTAAGCTTGTAAATATTAATACAGTAATAAACGGTCGATGAACTTGTTTCACCACATCTTATGTTAAATTCGCCACCAGACGGCGCCATATCGGAATATGCTACTCGCCTATAAATGTTCAAAACAAAATTGCGTTAGCATATCCACCAAGGTACATGTGTCACGTGACTCGTCGTAACAACACCACACCCCCTGTCGTTGTGACAAGTGTTGAGTTGCTTCATCCCTTAATTAATGGGGTAAGGTAAAATTTTCTGTGTAGTTCATTCCTTGATACTCATTCATTCCTTGATACTCATTCATTCCTTACTATTTGTAGTTTATTGTAAGTTCTGCCCATCAAGGTAGTAATAATAATAGGTGGATGATAACAAACCCATCCATTTGGAGCCCTAAGCCCATATCTCTTAAGCTTTATCGTAAAGCTAGTTTGATCACAAAAACGCCTTCGTAGGTAGCCCTCAAAATCATTGTAGTCGCCATGTCCATCGAGGAAGCATTTGTTAAAATCGAACCGAAGCAAGAAGAGGTAAATTCGAGCTTTGAAAAATGTGCGGAACTGACTTCGGTCGCGATAAAAGAAGAATCTAACGAAGTTCCTTTGATCGATGAATTTTACAAGTTAGAGTATGCGGAACAACAAGACGATTGCGGTTTGAAAATTAAATCCCCAAGTGTAAAGGGTGACATTGAATCTGCAGATTTAAAATGTGACAATTGTGATTTTGCGACAACCACAAAAACGTATCTAAAACAACATGCAGTAAAACACAAACTTTCGAAAGACTTGAAGTGTGACCGGTGTGATTATGCTACTAATGTGAAATGCAACCTTGTGCGGCACCTCAGAACTCATACGCATCAAGCCATTCATCGCGTAAGATACAAAGTTTCTAAAGGCTTTAGCTGTGACAAGTGCGATTATGAAACGAAGTGGAAGTGTAACCTTATTAGACACGTCAAAACACACGAACCTGTTAAAGATTTCAAATGTGATATTTGTGGTTATGTAACGGCTTTTAAGTACAAACTTAAGCGACACCGCGTAATACATAACTCCAAAGATTTTAAATGTGACCATTGTCGCTATGCTACCAATAGTGAATATAATCTTAAAAACCACGCTCTTTCGCATACAATATCTAAAGATCTTATATGTGATCATTGCGGTTACGCTACGAATAGTAAAACGGTTTTTAAACGTCACATCCAAACACACGACGTTTCCGAAGATTTTAAATGTAACAATTGCGATTTCGTCACAAAGCAGAAAAGTTATTTGAAAAAGCATCTCATGGTACACAAGGCTTCGAAGGATTTCAAATGTGTTAGTTGTGGTTATGAAACGCCGTTTAAGTACCTACTTATGAGACACCTCGTAATTCATAACTCCAATGATTTTAAATGTGACGATTGTCCCTATGCGACCAATAGCGAATCTAAGCTTAAATATCACGCCCTATCGCATAAGGTGTCTAAAGATTTTGTATGCGAGCATTGCGGTTACGCTACAAATGGTAAGACACTTTTTAGACGTCACCTCCAAACACACGATCTTTCTGAAGATTTTCAGTGCCCTCATTGCGATTTCAGTACGAAGCAGAAAAGTTACCTGAAAAGGCATCTCACTGTACACAAGGCGAAATCGAAAGATTTCAAATGTGATAGTTGTGCCTATGTAACACATTTAAGGTACAAACTTAAGCGACACCGTTTAATACACAACTCCAATGATTTTAAATGTGACAGTTGTCCGTACGCAACCAATAGCGAATCTAAGATGAAATACCACGCCCTCCTATCGCATAAGGTCTCCAAAGATTTTGTATGTGAGCATTGCGGTTACGCTACAAATGGCAAAACGCTTTTTACGCGTCACCTCCAAACACACAATGTTTCTAAAAATCTCAAATGCTCCAAAT
Organism: Photinus pyralis; assembly: GCF_008802855.1. NCBI lineage: Eukaryota > Metazoa > Arthropoda > Insecta > Coleoptera > Lampyridae > Photinus > Photinus pyralis. Next base: position 4,809,027 of record NW_022170250.1, read on the forward strand.
GCGATTTCACTACAAATCTGAAAAGCTATCTGAAAAGGCATCTCGTGGTACACAAAGCTTCTAAAGATTTCAAATGTGACAAGTGCGATTTTGCGACGAACGTTAAGTACGATCTCGCCCAACACCTTTTAATGCACGACATTCCGAAGAATTTTAAATGTGATAGCTGCGATTATGCAACGACATCTAAATCACTTGCGATGAAACATCTCTTAACGCACAAAGCTTCTAAAGATTTTAAATGTGATAGCTGCGAATATGCAACGAATATTAAATACCGTTTCATACAGCATATGTTGTCTCATGTGATAAAACGTGAGGATTGTGAAACAAGTCTCAAGTCTGACTGTAAACAGGAGTTCGCTAGCAACGCGGCCATAGTGTTTAAATGTGACATTTGCGACTACACAACACATTTGAAACGATATTTGGCACAGCATCGTTTAATACACAAAAATTCTGTCGACTTCAAATGTGACCTGTGTGATTACGCGACGAATGCCAAACACAAGCTTAGGAAACATGCAAAAGTACACAATGATTGTAAAGAATTTAAATGTGAGAATTGTGATTATGTAACAAACTATAAGACGTGCCTTAAACAACACATGGGAAGTCATCACACCGATACTGCAAACTCTTAAGAAACCGGTTCGGGCAAATATAAAATTTGTATAGATAATTAGGTAAACTGAGAAAAAAATTGCCTTTTTTTAGCTATAGATAAGATTAATTTTTATGCAAATTGGTAAGTAGCAACTTTGAAAAGATTAGTTGTTACGAAAGTGTTGCTTGTAATTTAAATGAGTGATTTGTAAGCTCTTATTCAGCATCTTCAATAGGCAACTACTTAACGTTTGTCAAGTTTTTGTTTAACTTCGTATGGATACAATTGTTTTTGTTATTTACTAGAATGCATTTTGTCTTGTTAATTAAGTAATTTCATCTGTATATTGTAAGAAATAAATAATATGCTTGATGTGTCTATATCCCTTTAAATACCCTGTATATTTCAACGTCGGATGCAACCGGTCAAGTAGTTGGAGCTACGAGTAAAAATAAGAGGAGGGAATATAACGGTGGTGGGAAATAGCATAACGCGCGACGGAAGTCGTCAAAATATCACTTCCTTTGCGCTGGTCAGTTATGTCGACTTGACTTATGATAAAACAGAACAGACGATGTCACACAACACTTCCAATAATGACGCGTTTCTCCCCACTCTTCTCGCAATTTTATCACTTCCTTTTTGTCATTTCCCCTTTTAATGCAAGGTTCTCTCCTTTTATTTTTTACTCGTAGAGTTGGAGATTCTAGGGACATGAGCCACCGCCATCACCACCTGTCGATATTTTTTTGCTTGGATAGGTTCCCGTGAAGGTACATTTTGGCCGACATTATTTGACATATGAAAACGCGGATCCTGTCACTGTCAGTTTTCCACCAAATTCAAATTTTTTATATTTGCCATTTTAAAGTACTTAATAATTTCGGATCGGTTTGTGCTCTGGTTTATATAAATAACTCACTGCCGCATGGTGTTTTTATCACACGCAATTTTGTGAATTGAGAATGATTAGCTGCGTATCATGCAAAATTTCTCATAAAGGGAAGAAACAGGGCATTTCCTTTCATCAGTAAGACATGTCATTTATCATGTTGTAGGCGAGGTTGTAGGTACCTAGTTTATGTTTCTTAGTTTTCCAAACGAACCGGTACTTCGAGCAAAATGGTTACCTAACATTTGTAAATATAATCTCAAGAACAGCTCTCGAAATTTGCTTTTGTGCTCACAACGCTTCATTGACTGTGATTTCGACCAAAGGTTGCACCGGAAAATGTTCATCAAATATGCAGTAGGTACTATCAAAACCTGTTTTTACAGCTAAACGTGTGAGTTTATAATATGGTGTAAGTTTTTTTATGTCTTACTAACCTATAATAGCACATTTTATATCTGTGATACGCGGGCATAAAGTACCACTTTATGCCCTAGGGCATTAAGTATCACCATAGTAACTCATTTATACTTAATGACAAAACAAACAAATATTTGCAAGTAATTGAAAATTAGAAACGTCAATTATTAATTGTCAACACCTACTAAATCACAAGATTGGCCTTATTTCGTATAGTTTCTGGAACTTCTTGCTCATTCACAATGAATTGAATTATTTAAAATTACGTTTGACGTTTGGATGGTTTCAATCACATTAACAAATTCGAACCACGCATACTCGATCAAACATAATGAATTATTTTGTAAACGAATTTTGACGAAGAAAACTATTTGTAAAACATAAAATTGTGTATGTACCACGGGCATAAACTGATGTCTATACTCTCGGGCAACTAAAAAGCTCTCGGGCCATAGGCCCTCGAGCTTTTTAACTCGTCGCCCTCTTGAATATAAACATCACCATTATGCCCTTAATACATAAATAACTATTACGTGTGCGGATACATTTTGAGACTAATAAACAATAAATTATTATTGAATCTCTCTGCCGTTGTAATGAACCTGAGACCAACCAATCAATTGTAGCTATTGATCAACACAGTGAATTTAATGGGAGTTGTCAAGTTGTAGTGGATATAGTAAACTGGCCTTAATTATACTACTGGAACACATCGATGTATATTTAGATTTGTAATCAATGATTATATTAAATCTGCATACTATCCCATCCTTGTCTATTTTGTTTACTTCACCATGAGTATGTATTTTACTCCTTCTATACGTTTACTTTGTTATTATTCCTATTAGTGGAAAGAAAATTATATCTCTACGCCACTGAAGTGAGACGCTAATGATAACGGAAGTGGTGTGGTACTTTAATCACAGACAGAGGCCACTTTTGGTTCCCGTGGTCTACGTCTGGCCAAGCATTTGATTCCCTCCATTAGTTTTCTAACTCAATGTTTTTTTGTAATTTCTGGAGGGTGTTTTGGATTTGGGGGCTTGGCGTCACTTGTTGATTGTTAAAACTTGTTGGTGGTCGGATTATTGCATTTTGAATTGTATTCATAGAGTTTAGCTTTGTTTTTTTGTGTTTGTGCGTAAGATTCAACCACTTTGGTGTCGGTTAAAGTATTTTATGTAGTTTACTTTTATGTACTTATATGAACTGTGCCATTTGTTAAATCAGATATTTTCCATCTACTAATATGTAATTTACAACATGCGAGTTGTTAACTAATATCCATGTGCTTGTGGAAGTCTACGATATTTCAGGATTAGACCACGTTTAACTCAGTTACACGGTGCACGGGGGTGTACACAGTGGCGGTTTCTCAATAAGTGCACATGAGCACGTCCACTCCCAAAAATCATTTTAAAAAAACGAAAACAATAACAATTCTATTTATGTATTTAACATTCTTGCACGTTCGTATCTCGCAATAAAAATAGTTCACTTATCTGTAATGCAAAACCTAACGGGTACACTGACACACCGCTGAACGTGTATTAAGAATTATTCCCATTCCGCCTTCCTGTGCAGTGCACGATTAGCTACGATCTCTGATTCGTTCAAACGCTACGTCGCCTTTCCCCGTGCGCCCCGCGAAGGTCAAAGTTGTAAAGTATAGCAAGAGCACACTCTCATTGTGAACCAGTATTCGCCGGACTGCGAAGTAGAGCGTGTTGATCGTTTCGGTATTATTTAAAGACAATTATTACATTTAATTTACTTAAATTAGAAGATCAAATTAAAATAAAAAATGCGGATCGCCCAAAACCGAGTTTGGAAATATCGAAAATCAATAAAGGAAGTCGGGATTATAAACGATCGTTTAAAATAGACATGTATGAAAAACCTGACTGGTTATGCGGTTGTACTGTAATGATCTTAAGGGGTCAACTAACTTCACTCCGAACACTAAATTCAAATACGGCGGGGAAAAACTAAAAAGATATGGCTACCATGTCCAGCCTTCTCCTCTGCCGGAACAAATGGCTCGTGATCGGATCGCCTAGGACAGAGACCCTACATTTTACTCACCGTCAAGTTGTAACCGTTACACTCGGAATGGGGCTGCTATCGGGAAGGAAAAGAAACAGTCAAATGCGGCCTAAAGTATTTATTGTTACCCAAACAGATTCCCTAATAATTTGGAAATGCAGAAGTCCCTAACGAGTAGGCCTGTGCGAGGGAAGACCTCTGCCAGAGAAACCCTCGACTCGTGTTCGTAGAAGCTAAAGGGGTTGACGTTAATAAACAAGCTAACACGGGGTTTCCTGAAAATAATACAATACTCTTAACAGTACTTGGTAAATAGTAGTCATTACGGCGATATAAAATAGTCATTATTGGGAACAACGGATTGGAACAATACCAGGGGAATAAACTCTTCTAGCTGGCTTAGTCGGTACAACATGAAATAGCAATGACATCCAAACTCGTGTTCCCAAGCGTCAATTATCTCACGATTATACCCAAACTCGGTCACACACACCTTTCAGAAACGGAAGACTGTTAATTATAGTTCCACCCCTGGAACAGGTAACAAGACTGCTCTGGGTTTGCGAGTACAACTTGCCTAAAGCTGAAGGTTCGAAACTAGAGTCGCTTGCCTTGTGGTTTTCTTGCAATTTTATAATTTGATTCGCCGATGGACTCTAGTTTCTCACGGTCGAAAGATTAGTGTCCTCTCATAAATGGTCATTGCACACGTAGAAAATCAACGCTTCTACTCTACAACTAAGCTACTCAACAACTGTGAACACGAATCTGAATAGTCATATAGGCGCCTTCCAAGTTAACATAATAAACACAAATCCGAAGCTTCCCCAGCTAGAGGGTCGCTTTCCCCAAACATTTTGGCAAGATATTTAACACCAGGCATCCCCTTACAAACAAAGTACAAATTGGCAGATATGTGAATATTCGGATTTAAGTACAAATTGCAAAATGATATTATAAATATGAGGGAACACAATTTACATTACATGCAATTAATGAATTAACAAAAACCAATTACATCACCTGATATGAACTCTCGAATTGTAAACTACGGGAACGAAACTCTCTCGAAGGTAGTCAGCAAGCAAGTCCTTCACATTCCAAAAAGGCGCCGAACTTCCTTTCAACAAATAAAAACCCTCTTCACCCCTGAGTCGGAAAACTAACCCACCCCGGAATGGAAATTTCCATCCTATCTAACGGTAAATCCGGCTGTTGTTATTTAGTATCCCTCTTTTCAAAAACCAGGTACCTAACCCTAATTGATTACCAAAAACATTCAAATTCTAAAAATAAAATTCTAGGTATTTTGGTAGTGGCTCCGCTACCGGGAAGGACGGCAGTGTCTGGCTTCTTTGGTTGCGTTCGCAGATTTTGTTTTTGATGTTAAGTATCTAGCCTTTGTCATAAAGGTATGCCCATCTCAGCACCTTTAACAATAGTCTATTGTTTTCCGTGTTTGTTGTTTGGTGATGAGCTCGGTGATGAGGCATCAGAATCGACAAAGAATGGCGTTACAGACTTAGTGCATTTATCCGAAAAAATTGAAAAATATCAATCTTCAAAGCCACATCATATATCTGCTAAATTGAGATTTAATTTATTAGGTAAGTAAGATATAAGGCAGCAGTTAAATAGTGCATACCGTTTGAGTATCGAAAAACGTAATGAGGAAGTAAAAAAGAACAGGTATGTTTTATCCAAAATTATAGACCGTATAAAATTGTGTGGTGCTTTGGAACTTTCTCTCCGCAGCCATCGACAAATCGAGAAAATTCAAATCAATCAAATCAATACGCTTTTTTATGCCATTTAATAGGCCCAAAAAACTTCGTGTTGCGGTGACACTAAAAAAATTTTCGCCTCCGGCTTTTTGCCTGTGGCCCCATTTTTAAATTGTGCACCCCCAAGACACACCACTACGCGCCGCCACTGGGTGTACCTGTGTAGAACCTCGACTTCTGTGAAGTAGAGCATGCAATGCTAGGTGTATTTAGGGTAGGGTGACTCGTAACATTCGCGAATGTCTGTGCCTTGTTGTGTGTAACTAATGTCTTCCTGCCGTGAGAGGGAGATCGGACGTTAGAATAGAAAGGTATTCTAGAGCTAAGGCACGAAAGGATCCGAGGGCCCTCGAACCTCCAACTTTAGGGACGAAGTGCTGTAACCGAAGGCCGTCCTACCCATGGGCGGCGATCCATCTCTTAACCATCTTCAGTGTTGTGTCGTTAGGTGACCAATGTCAGGGGAGTGTTACGAAGCACAGGTAGTAGTTCCGGAAGTCTGGGTTTTATACCAATGTCATTATGTGGAAACTGAGCATAATTGTGGGCCCCACGAGCACACTGTGCATTGTCATAACTGCCCATTGCTACGTCACAACATGAATAATAGATCTGACATGTTTCTACAAACTTCACACCACTCCATTCGGTATATAATGATATGAATAACTAGTAAGGTGACATATCAATAAATGCATGAATGTGGTGCCCCTAACAATCTTAACTGCGCTACGGGTTAATAGGCAAATATGCCAGCCCAATCCCTAACAATATAACCGTGAAACAGGAGGGCAATCAAGCGAAGACGCTGGCCCAAATCTAACGAATAACCAGGTTCACCACCCAATGACTAACTAGTGTCACGTGTTCTGCTTAGGTGGTTGGTGTAATTTGCTTGTGATTAACATAGTTTGGGTTTTATTCAAGGCCAAGGTTTTTCTCAAGTTGCGCTCTTTTTCTCCTTGGCAGTCTGCTTTTGCGAGCGTGCGGCACCTTTAGGTTTTGCTTGCTTTGCTTTTAATGTACCACATCCAAATTCCCGGGTTTTCAGATTAAGTTTATAATAAATAAACTCGCAGACATTACAGCGTTTTATTTGAGTGTTCCTGCCCGACTGGGTCCCGACTCCCGAGTCATTGGGCCGTATGAATAAAAGTAATATACTTGCAAAATTCAAAGTAAATACTCGTAACTGCCCCTTCATACTGGTCTGTTTAGCATGGTTTCGCAGCGCTGCACTGCGTCCTTTCTTTCTGCTTAGAAGCGCTGCTAAGTCTCCCAGTGCGAAGGAGCACTTACGAGTATTTACTTTGAATTTTGCAAGTATAAGCATTTGCTTACTTTTATTCATACGGCCCATTGTGTTAGCTTCGTGTAACGTAAGGGGGCCCTACATGCATCATCAGCTACAAATGTATAAGGCAATTGTGTATTTTGACCAGGTAAGCATTCATGGGGAGGAAAGTTTAATGTATTATGATCTATTGCCCATTTTAAGGAGGATTCTCTATAAACTCCTCCATCGCTTACTCTACCATTGACACCAATATCAACGTACAGAAATTTGTAAGATGCATCTGCAACTGCAAGAAGCACAATACTGTGATCCCCTTTATAGTTAAAGTAGTATGATCCTGAACTTCGTGGAGGCCTAAAATTTATATGTTTTCCGTCAATGGCACCTAGACATAATGGAAAATTCCAATGTTTTTGAAACTCGGAGGCAATAACTCTCCACTCCAATTCTGTAGTTGGCATCTAAAGCAAAATCAGTAGTACACAAATATGGACATAGTAATGATGTACCTGTAAATATACAGATTTTAATTTTTCACAGATTGCATTACAAACGTCAGGAATTATCAAGCTAATGGTGCTTTCATGTATTCGGGTGGCAAACATTAGAGATCGATAAGTTTCTCCTGTTGCAAGGAATCTTAGAGTTAATGCTAACCTGTAAAACTCAATTAAATTTGAATTAACTTTTTTATATCTCAAACCTTGCTTCAGCAGAAATACTTTCTCTCATGTTAGTGGTTTGTTTCACAATATCACTTCGTATACATTCAAGAAGTTCATCAAAATGTTGTCCACACATTCTAATAAATTGGCGATAAGATTCTGGATCCTCCGTTCGCAATTCTTGTTCTAACATATGTAGAACACCTCTTCCATCTTGCCGCTTTAAAAGCCACTTTTCAGACCATATTCTTCTTTTTTTTTTAGTTTTTTGTTTCAGCTGCTTCATTACACTCCTATTTTTTTGGCATTGGCAAAATTCATAATAAATTGTTGAATTTAAAACAATTAATACCTATAGGTTATGTACAATCTCACACTTCAAACTTTGAGAAGCAAAAGTAACTACATGATTTTGTAGTGTTTTTATTCATACCAACTACCTGAAAATCGTTACTGCGCCGTCTCACGTAATATTTTTGTTCACAGAAATAATTTCATGTAATACAGGTCGGCAATTTGCTTCCTTTTTATTGTAAACAGATTTTTGTGAATAATTTTTTGTAACAAATCTGCTGTAAAAAAAGTTACCGTCTAATACAGGCTTTAGACGATCGGATCACGTGCCATCCTTTTTAACTTTCAGCGGGAACCGTGTTTTGATACTCGGATTGCAACGTTGCCACTTTGCCGTGAAATCTGTCATCTTCACTTCGAGCCTGGGGTGGGTTAAGATCAGTACAAACGTTCTGCCCTTATTCCTTCCAATGTTTCTGTTTTCTATATTTACTGTAGTGTTACCGTAAGATTGCGACAACTCTCTATTCTCTCTCACTCTAAGGCGCTCGTGTGGTGAACTCACCCATTGTTTATTGATTTCTTCTTCTCACCTAATTAATTACTGGTGGCGTGGTGTCACTCTTTTTCAACAAATTCTTACTCAGAAAGTAAGCTCTGAGATCTGGCTCTGTATTGATGTTTAATATCAAAATATACACATTTTTTTATAACATTGTTGTTCGGTATGGATGGAGGTAATGACACACCACTCATTAAAGTCGAACCAAAACAGGAAGAAGAAATCCATTCCTTTCTTCGAGGACACATCCCAGTAAGCAACGAAGTTTTCGTGACAATAAAGGCAGAAATTACCATTAGTACACCATGTTCTAAACCTCATAATGAAAAAGAACAACAACACCTTTTAACTCAGTGTAAAACAGTGTCAAAAGATTTTAAATGTGCTGATTGTGATTATGGGACCAATGTTAAAAGCAACTTAAAACAACATCTGCTAAAACATAAAGTTGCTAAGGATTTTAAATGTTCTGATTGTGATTATGAGACAAATTATAAAAGCACCTTCAAACGACATCTTTTAACACATAAACTATCTAAAGTTTTTAAATGTGCCGATTGTAATTATGAGACAAATGTTAAATGCAGTTTCAAACAACATATTTTAAAACATAAGGTTTCTAAGGAATTTAAATGTGCTAGTTGTGATTATGGGACAAATAATAAGCACCTCTTCAAACGACATTTTTTAAAACATAAAATATCTAAGCATTTTAAATGTGCTGATTGTGATTACGGAACAAATGTTAAAAACAACTTCAAACAACACGTTTTAATTCACAAAGTTTTTAAAAATTTTAAATGTGCTACTTGTGATTATGGAACCAATAATAAACATCTCTACAAACAACATGTTTTAACACATAACGTTTCTAAGGATTTTAAATGTGCTACTTGTGATTATGGTACAAATAATATATACCACTTCAAACGACATCTTTTAAAACATACAGTTTCTAAGAATTTTAAATGTGCAGATTGTGATTATGGGACAAATGATAAACACGACTTCAAACAACATCTTTTGACACATAAAGTTTTGAAGGATTTCAAATGTGGTAATTGCGATTATGAAACAAACAAAAAATACAACTTTAACCAACATCTTATAAAACATAGAGTTTGTAAGAGTTTTAAATGTGCTGATTGTGATTATGTGACAAATGATAAGTACATCTTCAAACGACATCTTTTAATTCATAACGTTTCTAAAGTTTTTAAATGTACTGTTTGTAAATATGGAACAAATGAAAAACACAACTTAAAACGACATCTTTTAATTCATAACATTTCTAAAGATTTTAAATGTGCCGATTGTGATTATAGGACAAATGTTAAACACTATTTGAAACGACATCAATTAAAACATCGGGTTTCCAAGGATTTTAAATGTGCTCATTGTGATTTCGGGACAAAAAGTAAAGCCCATCTTAAACAGCACCTTTCAAAACATAAAGGAGTCTACGGTTTTTAAATGTGCTAATTGTGATTACAATGTATACTAGGGTTTGTACTCTAGAATTGTAGCCTCCCTTACATTGTTTGTTGCAGTGATATTGAACAGAACTGTAGGATCTCCTAAATATTTTTTAACAAAGCAAATACGTTACTAACGAGTTTTTGATGTGAAGAAGCTAATTTGAGCATGTATCTAAGAATAATAAATTTCGACCAATCGCAAACTTCTATTTTTATCTCGTTTAGCCCCGTAGAAAAACCGAAACTGACATCGAAATTCTCGCAACCCGTCTTCACACTATCCCAAAACCCATCCATTTTTAGCTTCTTTTATAATATACAGTGCTATTTATTAAGAAGTAGACATGGGGATTTACTATGTCTACTTTTAAATGACAATATCTCTCCTGAAAGGCGCTTAATTTTATGCAACCAAAATAGCTTCTTAAAACAAATAAAAGTCTGGCTGTCAGATTAATTTGAATATTGATGAACCAATCTCGACTCGAATCTCAACTATAGACTTCAAATTCCCGCACGAGGGTCAACACTACCTATTTGGGGGAGAGACCTTGCTAACAAAAAACTATTCGACTCAAAATGTTTGTGCGATATGAGTTGGGATTGACTAGTTTCCACATGTTCCATATTTTAAATGTGGAATATGGCCTCCAAGTCCATGAAATTTTTCATTTTCCCGTTACACGTACCAAATTTTACTAGACGTGTGGCACCAAAGACGATTTTGATTGGACGAAGGGATGCGTGTTGATTGGCAGAAACCGTCGAAGCTATAGTTGGACGTAGTGTTTGGAGAAATTAATGTTGTACGGATTAGACCGTGAAATATAGCCGTAGGGAATTGCGCGTTAGGCCACGAGAGCGTTGTGTTCCGCAGTTAGAAAAGTTAATTAAGCCGGGCACCTTCAAAAAGTACAGCAGGGTGGTAATATTTTAGTTAAGTTTAGTTAAAGGATTAATTTCGAAACCGAAACATGGTGTCGTTTGAACTACAGAAATATTAGTGCAAGAGGCGCGTTCATTGAGTTTGAGGGCGACTACGCTAATTCGGACAGTACTAAGTAATTCAAACTTTTGCACTTTCTAATTTTAAATAAGTGGTTGCCACGAAGAAATTGATTGCAGACAGCGGAAGTAATCGCAAAGTTCAACTCCTTGACCCTGAACGGGAAAGTGGACTAAAAATCAACCGCCGGACGTAAGCCAGGCGTCGCATTACGCTACTTGTACGCAGACATCTCATTTTCAATGCCAAACTTGTCTTCCGACGGATTGCGTAAATTTTGCAATCGGGTGAAATCTCCAAAAAAAAATGCATAATATGAATAGATCATCATTTGTAACTACCCAAGTGAAGTAGATGTTTAGCAATAAACATTTTCCGTTAAAATAGTCAGTACAACTTAAAAAATACGTAGATTTATCGTGCATGATTCGCATTACAAAATAATTAACTATTGGCTGTTGCGGAAACCTTTTTGACGGCAGTTGGGGGCTTGGGTTCGCGCCTTTCCAATATCGTGATTGGCGAAAAATCTAAATTTTGAACCTGCAACACACGTTATACTAACGTTAGGGAATTTCTGATCGTTTAACCTGCGGCAAGTACGTTATGACATAGTGACGATAATCCCTAGTTTCCGAAATTGGATTGCCGTGGAACGTAACCGTTCTCAATTGCCTTAACGGCCGCAATCGGAAAACCTCGTCCACATTCTTGATTAGGTTTCCGTGAAAGTACACGATACTCAAATTGGGAAATTTGAGTATGCACTCGTCTATTTCGGTTATGTAATTGAACGAGAAGTCGATCCAGCCGAGCTTGGAGGGATCCTCGAGCGCCGAATTTATCAGCGCGTCCATGTGCCGTATGTTCGGTAGCTTGTTGTTGTTGAGCCACACGGCTCTGGTTAAGTATCGCCGACTCGTGGCGCCGCGGATTGGAATTTGACCGATGCGCTGCGAACGTGGCCCTTCAATCGCCACACCTGCGCAGTGTTAAATTAGTGCCGGTAGTTTCGCTTACAACTCACACCTTCCAAACTGGTGAGGTGCTTGAAGGAGAAGTCGACTGGCTTTCCCACTTCCAGTAGTTGCTTCTCGGTTAGTTTAATTACGCCTTCGGGCATGGTGGAAGCGATTCATAAAAACACTGTCACATCTGAAATTTAGGACAATCGCTTACTGTGATCGTATTGGCTTACTATAATCGTTTTCCCATCTAAATACTTCGTAGGTGGCTATTCGGCAAATCCCACCAGATTTCGGTTGGCAGCTTGTGTAACTAACATGATGTATAGGGTGCTTCGTATCGACAATCATATTCACAGGACGTTGCTAAGGTTGGGGCATCTCAATTAATGGATCATTGCTCCGACTCATTAACTGGAAATGTTCCACACTGTATATATAACACTTATAAGAGCTGCCAACCGTGCGAATTTTTACAAGGCGAAATCTGTCTGCACCGAACAGGAAAATAAACACACTACTCATTTAGATTGATTAGCGACTTCAATTCTTTGTGTATGAACGTGCCTTTTTTAGTGTCTTTAACTGTTTCGTCCGTGGAGAGGTAAATGGCGGGGTGTTAAAATTAGTTAGTGGCATTCATCTCGAAATACAACTTTAGTCTAAGGTTACCGTCTCCAGGACCTTCAGATACCTTCCGGACTGAAGAACGTCCGGCTAATTTACAATGTATTTCATGTACTTTATGTGGAAGATGTTATTTTTCACAAATGGGAAAGGAGTGGAGTTGGTTTGAAGTCTATTTCAGCTGGTCATTCTTTGGTTTATCAAATGTATTACATTAACGTCAGATTCAAATTCAAAACTTGTGTAAAATGTGTGTTTAGTATTTTCCATAGTAACCTACTAGATTACCCCTCAATATTAAATACCTTACCAATCACCAATAGACCATGATAATCTCAATAGGCGCCAGGTGGCAATCGCTACCCACCTTCCAGGTCTTGCAGCTCTTCAAGTGAAATGTAATGCACTCATCTATCATAAAAATTAACATATATATTGGCAATGTAATTAAACGAAATACGAACTGCCCGCTTTACAGTTCAGGCAAAGTATTCCATTTGCGTTCCTATCTGGTAGGTTATGACTATGACTGATCACAAATAGCACATTTAAAATATTTCTTTCTTATGTTTCAAAGGTTTTACTTTTTGTCCCAAAATCATAATTGGTACACCTAAAATCCAATAAACACAATCAGCACATTTCAAATTGTTTTTAAAATCCTTATGGCCGTTTGCACCGACAAATTAAAGTGGAGCTTAGCTTAAGCGTAGCTTAAAATCCATGGCAACGATTATTGAGACAATGGTTGCCATGGATTTTAAGCTCCGCTTAAATTTGTCGGTGCAAACCGGCATTAGAAACCTTATTTTGAAAAGTGTTTTTTCGAGTGTTTTTGAAGAGCAGATTTATAATTTGTCTCATAATCACAATCAGCACATTTAAAGTCCTTAGAAACTGCATGTCTGAAAGAGTGTTTTTTAAGAGCTGATTTATAATTTGTCTTATAATCACAATGTGCACATTTAAAATCCTTAGAAACTTTATGTTTTAAAAAGTGTTTTCTAAGAGCGGATTTATAAATTGTCTCATAATCACAGTCAGGACATTTAAAATCCTTTGAAGCTTTATGTTTTAAAAAGTGGTCTTTAAGAGCTGATTTATAATTCGTCTCATAATCACAATCGGCACATTTAAAATCCTTAGAAACCTTATGTTTTACAAGGTGATTTTTGAAGTTGTGTTTATCATTTGTCCCATAATTACAAATGGTACATTTAAACACTTTAGAAACTTTATGTTTTAAAACGTGTTTTTTAAGAGCGAATTTATAATTCGTTTCATACTCACAATCAGCACATTTAAAATCCTTAAAAACTCTATGTTTTAAGAAGTGTTTTTTAAGAGACGATTTATAATTTGTCTGATAATCACAATCACCACATTTAAAATCCTTAGAAACTTTATGTTTTAATGAGTGCTCTTTAAGAGCGGATTTATAATTTGATTCATAATCACAAACTGCACATTTAAAATGTTTAGAAACTGCATGATTTAACAGATGACTTTTTAGGTTACGTTTAATATTTGTCCCGTAATCACAAGTAGCACATTTAAAAAACTCAGAAACTGTATGTTTTAAAAGATGCCGTCTGAAGTGGCTTTTATTATTTGTCCCATAATTACAAATACCACATTTAAAATCCTTAGAAATTGTATGTTTTAAAAGGTGTTGTTTGAGGCTGCCTTTAACATTTGTCTCATAATCACAATCACCACATTTAAAATCTTTAGAATCTGTTTTGCACCGAGTTAAAAGGTGATGTTGAAAGTCAGAGTGTGGTTGTACTTCTTCATTATAAAGAGATTTAGAACACGATGTACCAATGGTAATTTCGTCCTTTATTGTCACCAAAACTTCGTTGCTTACTGAAACGTGTCCCTGAAGAGAGGAATAGATTACTTCTTCTTGTTTTGGTTCGATTTTAATGAGTGGGGTGTCATTATCTTCATCCATACCTAACAACAATAATGTTATAAATAAATGTGCTAAAATTCTAAAAACCTGTTTTGTTTTACCAAAATTTTATTTTGGAATTAAACAATACAGACCGAGATCCCAAGGCAACTAGACATTACTTACTCACTGATAACAAAACTTACTGAATAGAAGAGGAATAATTCTTGCTCAGTTAACACCACGCCACAATTATTCTTGGTTATAATAGGTGGGTTCGGTAATTTTATCTACTGCGATTGCGTACAACTATGGTAAGCCTATGCGCATGTGTTCGTGACGTCATTGGGATAACTTGGCTCTACCACACAATAAAGTAATGGGGGTTTGTACCTATAGTCCTACCACTTAATAAAAGAGTATCCCCTTGACGGATATGATGAGATTTGTTCAATCTCTCTCAACCGCGTCAAGTTTCTCACATTAAATGACAAAAGTATGACACATTCCTGAAAAGAAACAGAAGCTTGCAAAGCTTGTTTTTACATAGTACTCCGCACACAAACGGTCGATAATACAATTAGAAAATCTTAAAATTACTTACGAATTTTTTTATCTTTTAATAATCTTGAAATCTGGTCGCGAACAGGTATAAACATTATCAGTGACTGCTCTAAGGTTTTTTTGCCTTTATTTTTGAGTGGCCGGGTTTCAGTCAAGGCTGCTCTACCAACCTAACCCACTATACATTTACAAATATCCATGCCCAAACCCGGTTTCGAACCAGGAATCCTTAGCACCACAGTCCAGTTTTAACTGTTGTAAATGATTCATGATATTGTATTTTTTAATTTTATCAAGTGAGTAAAAGTCAATCAATAATATTTTTTAAAATAATAAAATTTGTATCATTCTGCGAAGCCTAAATCTTCTTAAAAGTTATTTTCAACATTTGGCGACCGTGACAGGACAAGGGGTTTGTGTAAAATCTCTCTGCAATAAGATTGTTAACATTTTAGGCTGATTTTTAAACGATTTGTGTATCGTTTTCGTTTGTACGACTATACGCTTTAAAGATATGGATCGGGCAACGAAGTCGCGTTCAGCGGTACGTAGGGCGTTCACGACGATCGCAAATAAGTTGACTGAGATGATAGAAGCAGAATCACCAGACATTAATACCATTCGTGCCAATTTAGAGCTGTTTCATGATAAAGCTGAATCTCTACGACACGCCAATCAAGAGATTTATAACTTGATGTTGGATGCTGACGCTACGGAGGATCAGTTAGATACGGAAATAGCATGTGTAGATAGGTATGAGTTTTCTTTTAAGAGCTTGAATCTGCAATGTGAAGAACTAGTCTCTTCTGCTGTAATTTGTAATAATGGAGCTCATAACGAAACTCAAAGCGTTTGTAGTGAAACAAATAGTAACAAAGGGATCTTTCGCAGAATCAAGCTGCCTACTATTGAATGTAAAAAATTCAATGGTGATATACGTAATTGGTTGTCATTTTGGAGTCAATTTCGTAAGATACACGAGGACAATGTACTCACTAATGAAGATAAATTTCAATATTTGATTCAAGCAATGTCTTCAGGTACTCGTGCAAGTGAATTATTAAATAGTTTTCCTCCCACGGGCGACAATTATACTGAAGCTATTGAAAGTCTAAAGGATCGTTTTGGGAGGAAAGACCTATTAGTTGAAGTCTACGTACGGGAGCTATTAAAAATTATTTTAAATAAGGCATTGTCTCCTAATAAAAAACTAGGTCTGTCTAGTTTATATGATCGTATTGAAACACAATTAAGAGCATTAAGTACTCTTGGAGTGACAACTGATACATGTTCCGCTATGCTATACCCTTTAGTCGAATCTTGTTTGCCAGAAGATTTATTAAGAGCTTGGCAACGATCATCTCAGTTTTCGGGTAATGCTGGTGGAACATTAAAAACAAGATTAGATGCTTTAATGTGTTTTATAAGGTCTGAGGTACAAAATGATGAACGCATTAATTTAGCTGTTGAAGGGTTTTTACCTCAGACAGATAATAAAGACAAGAAACCCAAATTTAAAACGAGTGAGTCGATACCGACTGCAGCAGCTTTACTGTCAGTAAACAGTCTTGCAAAATGTTTGTTTTGCGAAAAAGATCATGCTAGTGAGTCATGCTTTATGGCTCGGAAAATGTTACTGTCGGAGAAACAACACATTTTAAGCAATAAAAGGGCATGCTTTTCTTGTCTAAAATTAGGACATAACAGTAAAAGATGTCGTCAAAGGCTAAAATGCATCATTTGTAATGGTAAGCATGTACCACTCATGTGTTCAAATTTAGCGAGCAATAAAGCTGCTACTTCTGAGAACATTGTGGAAAGAAGTCATCAAACCACCTCTGTTGAAAAAGCATTGTCTAATATTTCAGACACACACGTTTTTTTGCAAACTCTTAAAGTTTTGATCCGTAACGATAATACTATGCGTGAAGTACGCGCTATAGTGGATACTGGTTCTCAACGTTCTTACATTTTAAGATCAACTGCAGAAGAATTAGAGTATCCAGTTAAGAGGCGGGAGAAAATTATTCATACCTTATTTGGAGGTACCAGTACTGATGAGCAAGATCATGCATGTTATGATGTAAGGGTCTTAGATTTGGATCAGAGGTATGCTTTTCGATTCGAAGTTTTAGAACAATCGATTATCTGTGACAATATAATACCAGTCTTTAATGGACCATGGATGAATGAATTAGACAGATTGCAGATAAAAATATCGGATGTTACAATCGCCACTCCGGTGGAGATACTCATAGGCGCAGATGTTGCTGGAAAATTACTAACAGGCAAAAAGTATGATTTAGATTGTGGTCCGGTAGCTGTAGAAACGTATTTGGGTTGGACATTGTTGGGCAAAGTTCCTGTTCTAAACAAGCCGAAAGGCATTACCACAATGTCTGTGACCTCGATGTTATGTAAAGATGTTACCAACACAAAGTTATCGAATTTTAATGTTATCGGCATTGTTGATCATGTTGAAATACAATCTAAAAAAGAGATCAATTTAGCAGTCAACGAGTATTTTTTGGAAACGGTTCAAATAGACGAGGATGGATGGTATGTGGTACAAATGCCATGGAAACAAGGACACCCACCTTTAAGAAAGAATATAGATATCGCTAAAAAACGTATCGAAAGTGTAGCTAAGAAACTACAACGAGATGGTTTATTTGATGACTATGGGGATGTGCTTAAAGAATGGGAACAAATTGGTATTATTGAAGAGGTAACAGAAAGAAACGCAATAAATAATGAAAATGTGTTTTATCTGCCACATCGACCAATAATAAAAGCTAGTAGCACAACTACTAAAATTCGCCCTGTATTTGATGCATCATCACATGAAAAAGGACATCCTTCGTTAAACGACTGTCTGGAAAGGGGTCCAAATTTGATAGAGCAAATTCCTTCTCTCTTGTAAAAGCGCTATTTCTAACTGTATTTCATGCAAGCGTCACTCAGTGAACAAAATGGAACAAGATAGTCCTCCTTTACCTTTTAACAGAGTTCGTGACGCTGCCATATTTGAAGTTATTGGTGTGGACTTAGCTGGACCTTTGATTTTGAAAGAATCTCAAAAAGGTTGGGTATGTGTATTCACTTGTGCCGTGTATCGTGCAGTACATTTTGAACTTGTTACCTCGTTATCGACAAATTGTTTTCTTCAAGCTTTACGCCGATTCATCAGTCGTCGTGGACGCCCTCGTATAGTATATAGTGATTGCGGAACAAATTTTATCGGTTCGCGAAACGCATTATCAAAAATTGACTGGTCCACTATTTTAAAGTATAGTGCAATTAATCGCATAACGTGGTATTTTAACCCACCAACCGCCGCGTGGTAGGGCGGATTTTGGGAAAGAATAATAAGAATTTTGAAATCTTTACTTCGGAGAGTACTGGGCAGAGCTTCCCTGAATTATGAAGAATTGGTATCGGTTTTATGTGATTGTGAAGCTATAGTTAATTCAAGGCCAATCACATATCTATCAGATGAAATCCTGGAACTCTTTCTCCTTAACACCAAATTCTTTTTCCTACCAGAAACAACGGGTATTGGTTGTACCTGAATTGGGATGCCAAGTTGATTCGTCTTCTTTTAAATAAAGCGGGATTGCATATCGTTCAGAAACTTCGGAAATCTTTGTCAAGCGTTTTTAGGAAACAAGAATACTTGGGTCAACTGAAGGTTGTCTTCAAAGGAAATTGAAAAAAATATTCAAAAGTTTCGATTGAATGAAAAATTGTTGCTGATTGGTTAAATGATTCAGAATAAAACGAATAGACTATGGGGCCATTAGAGAATTACAGAAAATATTTCCTGGAAAAGATTCCGTCAAGGTTCGGCTAGTTGCGACTTAAAAACTGCCAAGGGATTGTATTACGTCCAATTTCAAACGACTCTACCCCTCATCGAATGTTCTTGATTCGATTGAAGAGAAACTTATGGACAACAACAAAAAAAGTTCATCGTTTCGGCCATCAGGCTGTGTTACCATTCGGAATTTTGAATGGGTCTTTTTAGAAAATGACATTTGTGATTCTACTAAATTGATGCAAAGGTTACAAAAGCAAGTTGGTAATGAGTCTGTAAGGTACTAAAGTGAGCAGAAGTGGTCTCGAATTATTAAAAACCAGTTTGCGTTTGTCTTTATAATTTATTGTTCACTATGGTTTAGTTTTTCCCAAGGTGGAGGATGTTGTAAAAAATGTTTTCATGATATTGTCATTTTTTAATTATCAAGTGATTAAAAAAAGGTCTGTCAATCAATCATATTTTTTAATAATAAAATTTGTTATCATTCTTGCGAAGCCTAAATTCTTCTTAAAAGTTTTTTCAACCATTAAACTTGAAACTGGCGGCCACACGAGCCAGCGCAACAACAAAAGAAACTCGATAAAGTGCGTGCACTAAGACTGCTTCCTTTCCTTCAAAAGGACAACATTTTCCGTAAAGCGGACAACGCCCTTTAAACTTTAGTTGACTTTTTTCTGTACAGAAAATCTTGGGCGTCATTTTGGATCGGTCGGCCATTTAATTACTAACTCCGCCATTTTGTTGGGCGCCATCTTGGAACCGCCCGCCATGTTATTAGCCACTATTCTAAATCCGCCATTTTATTGGACGCTTGACGCCATCTTGGACCCCCCGCCATTTTGTTGGGAGCGTCACGCTGTATAAAAATTTCTTATTGTCGTTGAACCCACGAAAGCTGAGAGAAAGCCAACGGAGGCCACATGCTTGTCTTAGAAAAAAGTTTAGCAATGACAGAGCCCCCTTGTATATCTCCAAAATGGAATGATAGGTTATCATTCATATTTTCAAAGTTCATTTTTTACAGGTTAGAATGGGGGCAACATGCATGTCTGAGAGAGAGGTTAGCAATGATAGTAGAGCATCCTTACCGGGATTTGGAACCCGTATGAAATATAAGTTCCGGTTCCGCACTTTTTAGGCAGAATTATTTTTTAAGGGTTTCGGTACCGGTTCCGGTTCTGTGGCTTCAGTAATATTCGGCTTCGGTTCCAGTTTTTTTCGGTTTTTAAGGGTTCCATTAAGATAAATAAATAAAATTATTATTAGAAATAAATACAAGAGTGAGAGAACCGAAAAATACCGGTGCTTTGGCACTAATTATCACGATACCGGTATCGGTTATTATTCTTAAATAATTTCTTAAATAACAATTCCGGTTCCAAGTGATGCGCTTATAAATGCAATTCGGTTCCGGTTCCAACTCGTGACCTTAGCATGGCTCAGAGATGGAACTGATGAGTTTATTACGTTCATCCAGTAATAAATAAGCAAAAACCCGCGAACTGTAAACTGTTGCTTTATTTAAGGATAAAATAGAAAGAAACAAAACTAAACTACATGTCATACCTCTGCTTGACATACATGAACTTAGGTTCACTTGCTTAATTTTAACATTTAACCTACAGAGCACGTCAAAGTTTTTTTGGTACTTCAACAGGAATTAGGGTTAGAAAGGGAGCTCCTTCAACCTCTAACTGTAACATTTCCAAAGCCTCCGTGACCAATATAGTTACGCTCTGGCTTTCTATCTCAGGTGTCGTGGATTCGAATCCCAACGCCAATAAAAAAAAAGTTACCCACCAATCGCGTCACGTGGCGCCCAACAAAAGGGCGGAGTGACTAATAAAAGTGCGACCGGTTCCAAGATGGCGTAAAAAAATGGCGGGTATATAATAGTGACGGATTTAGAACAGTGGCTTATAAAAGGCGGGCGGATGCGTGATGATGCCCAACGAGATGGCGGATCGACCCAAGATGGCTTCCTACAAAATGTCGCCTAACAGAATCGCGCACTGGGCTCTCTAAAAACTCCGCCTACCATATCCCATTATCCAAGAGGAGAGGCGTGCCGTCTCTGGCAGCAACGTAACTTCCGGGGGGCGGGATCGTCTCTGATCGGCTGTGACTTCACTGGTCTAGAACATACCTTGGTCTACTTGCGTCTTCAATCATTCAAATCGAATAATTAGTGTAAAAAGACGTACATCCTTTTTCAACCGTTGCGAACCAGCTAGGTTTTCTTTTTCGTTGTCTGCAGTATTTAACGAAACGCCACTTCCATTATGGAATAAACTCCTTGCTCCGGTATTTATCAAAAATGCGCCAAATAGGTACAATTAGATTAGAAAATGCCGACTGATACGCGCTTGAAGTCCCCTCTTCTTTCTTTCTCTGGAGACGTGCACTCGTGCATTAAGTATTGCATTTTCGTTGAAAAGAATTAACTTTCGTCTGATATCAAAAGCTCTTATCGCAAATGACCAGATAGTTCTTACTTATGCGTCTTATCTAAATCGAACGGTTTGCACAAAATGATACAATTTAAATAAAAATAATGCAATTACAAACAAGACCAAAAGGTACTTATTCCCAGATTTAATTGAAATAGTCTCATATACAGGATGTCTCGTCATTATTTTTGGTGTTTAGACCTAAGTCTACAAGACATTGTTTACCCAACAATATTTTCGCGTTTTTTACACATATTATATTGAATTTTATATATATTGTATTGTATTGCGTATATTATATATTGCATTAAATTACATTATATTTGCATTAATGCAGTAAATTATTTTGCTCATTTGAGATTATCAGTCTATGTCTGCGCCTCCTCGCCTCGCCCAAAGATTGATATAGTAACCAATAAATATCATTATTAAGATACATTCCTAATAGTAGAATAAAATAATAAAGTGGGTACCTGACAATTGACAAAGACGGTACAAATATAATTAGATCAACTAAGAAATACCCATACTCAGAACCCCTCACTTATTTTAATAGTTTATTAGATCAAAACACCGAAAACTTCCTACTTAAAGCCGCTTTACATTAGGCAATTTTAGTGCAATGCAAGGCTTGTGCTATGCAATCTAAAATTGCCTTGCATTGCTTATTACGGTTTTACATTTATGCAATTATGTTGCAACTTTTGTGCAAGTTCAGAAAAGTGTTGCAGTACTGACAACATATTTTTCAAAAATTGAAACTTTTCAGTTTGTTTACACAGAAGGTTATTCTTGAAACTTAATAAAATTGACCATTAGGTATGAGCAAACAAAAGGAAATTAAGCTGGCTACAGCTTGTTATGTGGTGGCGCTTGCTATTAAAAAAATAACACACGCGAAACCAAATAAATTGTGGTATTGACAAAATTACTAGAAAAGTTACTAGAACTTGCGCCAAACTTGCAAGTGAAATAGAACTTTCTCTATTTATTTTTCTTGCACCTAAATTGCGTATGAACATGCGCAGTAACGTATCTCTAACTTGCATTGCTCTTGCATTGCACGAAAATTGCCTAATGTAAAGCGGCTTTAAAACCACAAATTATTGCCTGATGCTTACCGACTTACATATTGCCCATTAAACAAAGAGGTTTTTAGTTTGTAACAGGGTGGCGCCTTTCCATATGCTGTTTAAGGCACATTTTATAGTTAGTTACGTAATCGCAACGCTCACATTTAAAATCTTTAAAATCCTTGTGCACTCGAATGTGTTTCTTAAGCTTGTGCTTGCCATTTGTTCCATAATCGCATCGGTCACATTTAAAATCGACAGATTGCTCTTGTTTAATATCCTTGGGTGATTTATGCGTTAGGAGATGTTGTATAAAACGATATTTAATACCGGTCACGTAGTCACAGTTATCACATTTAAAATCTTTGGAAACCTTGTGCGTTAGGAGATGGTCCATAGCACGAGATTTACTTGTCGTTTCATAATCACACTTATCACATTTAAAATACTTGGGGATGTTGTGTCTTAAAAGGTGTTGATTAAGTTTGTATCTAACGTTCGTTGCAAAATCGCACTGGTCACATTTCAAATCTTTAGAAACTTTGTGCACTATGAGATGCCTTTTCAAAT
>NW_022170250.1:4832143-4880914 GCF_008802855.1 Photinus pyralis
TATCTTCATCACTCGAGTTTGCGAGTTTGCGAGACCGCGGCTGTATTCTACGCTTCGATATGCAAGGTAGTTTAACAATGTTGCCATTTACTTCATTCTTAATTGATTTTGAGTCTGAATAGCGACAATTTATTATGTTACAGGAGTATAAGGGAGGCGATGTACCCAATTACCATGGTGACATATCGACATATGGCAGTCTGTGGGATCCGCATCACTGTCTCCCGGGTCAAAATCCGGGTTTCGGCGCCTATCCGGATATTATCACCGCGTTCAATAGCGAGCTGGGTAAGCACGTACTCCCCTTGCGCTATCGACTAAGTGTAATAGACCGATTTTAGTTTGGCAACAGCAATGCGGCGGTCTCGTGGGCAACCGCATATCCAGGAACGGCTCGCCCAACAATCCGACGCAGTCGCAGAAGAAACCGCGGCGAAGGGTCGCGACGATAGCGCAACGTCGCGCGGCGAACATACGCGAGAGGAGGCGAATGTTCAATCTGAACGAGGCGTTCGATAAGCTCCGTCGCAAGGTAGGTATAGGGATGACGGTGGGGCGGAACTGATATCTCGATATTTACAGGTGCCCACATTTGCGTACGAAAAGCGGCTATCGAGAATCGAAACGTTGCGATTAGCGATAACCTACATCAGCTTTATGACCGAACTCCTGCACGGGACGAACCCCGAACATAAGGGCAACGATATTTATCCACAACGCGAATATATTTCGTACGGAATTATTAGTTAATCTGTGCTTGTATGTAGTAGTTAATTAATGTAAGTCTTCCATGAACATAGTGAGGTAATAAATTGTCTTTGTGTATACTGACTGGTCGGTCATCGGCGCCAACGTGCACACTATTAGGATGTTACTCATTTTTGGTGCAACAAAATCCTTTATGAAAACTGAACATGGCATCTGAAAATGAGCGAATCGCAACTCATATATCGCGCAAAAATTCTGAACCGAAGGTTTTTTCGATATGCCGTGATTTAAACAACTATATATATATATAGTAAGGTTTAATTAAAATAATTTGGTTCATATTCAATGTCAAGGTTTTTCTCTAGTTGTGCTCTTTTCCTCTTCGAAACAAAGGCGGTGGTTCGATTTTTTACAAATTGGGCGAAAGTTCATCGCCCTTGCGACATTCAACAACCTGATGGTACGATGCACACGCAATGTTTTTTGGAAAAAATATGACTTAAATTTCGTGACCCGATTTTTATTGTTACACAATTTGAAATCTGTTGTCGATTTTCTTTTGCTTTTGTTGTTTTTGTTTATTTAGTTCCTGTATTTGTGTGAGCCATGCCAGGGTTTTTGTCCAGAAGAAGGTTTCCCTGACATCGTCTGGTTGTGTGCGTAATACATTTTATATTGTCTCGTCTTTTCTTACGCACAACATTACGAGTTTTTATTAATTTCCCTTTCCCATTTGTGTATAAAAAGAGTCACCAGTTTTAACACAGCCTTTTACCCAGATTGGAAAGTGCCGCGAAACGTGTCCGTCGTTTTGACATGAAAGTAACGGTAGCTCTGCTCGGTAGTATGGGGTAAGTCAAGATTGCGGTTACTTCTTGACTTCTGCTGTTAATTAAGTAAGTTAAGCGATTAAAATGATTTTTTTTAATTTTTCCTTTACGTCCAAATAATAATGTCAACTTTGTTAGTAAAAGATTGCGACATAGATAACCTGTTACAAATAACTACCAAAACATTTTTCCAGTAATTTGTCAATAGAGGTCGTTGATGTAATGGGTATCCTACCCATAATGCAGCACTGTCTGTATGGTTGCCTACATACGTATTTTTTTCCATTAATTGCATGATGCTATGTAAACATACTTAGTGATAACGTCATAATACACTAATGACGTGCTCTCAAACTAAGGAAAATCCTACTATACAATTATTTTTTCAAAGCAAATAAAATATTTTCGAAAAATGAAATAATAACATCTAAATTGATCTTTATTATATGGTTAGAACCTTTGGATCTATCGTGCGCCCTATGGGGGTAAGCGCCCTTCCGCATGGAATGACTATTACAGTCAATTCATGATTCTTTTTGCATTTTATTGCGAAATGTGTGCATTTTGACATCCTCATTAATCCGGCGCAGGAAATCAGTCAAAATTCAAGATGGCGGCTGAATTTTTTATTTTTCATAGAAAAATTTGTAATGTTATTTCAATTAAATTTGGTTACACTGTTTAAAATACAAAATGGCGGTTTTTTAAATATTTCAGTTTTGAAATATGAAATTGCGCTTTAATGCATTTCATAGTTTTACCACAATAGGAGAAAATTTACAATTGGTCCACAAAAGTCAAAAGAGGCAGTGAATTATGAGTGCTCAGTTTTTCCAAAATGGTGGTCGTTTCAAAATGAATTTGCTAAATATTTAAACAGCGGCCATTTTGAAAAAAATGAAATCAGTGGTTATTTTGTTATACATTTATCTTTGTATTTTAAACATTGTTGCCAAATTTCATTGAAATATCCAAGTTATAGGTTTTTTTTAATGAAATCTTGAATTTTGATTGATTTGCTGTATACTATGTCTCATAATATAATGCAAAAAGAATCATATTTGTTGCAATTTTGGCCAGATCATAATTTATTTTTACTGCACTAGACCCCGTATCGCTACTCACCAGGAAAGACGCGCCTCATATAACGAGACGTCGACACCGAGCTCGCTAGGCGAATCATCGAGCAAAGCAACACTTCCGATTGTCCCCGATCGAACCCGATGCTGGCATTAGGTATCTTAAGCACACGCAAAACACTCTGTATATTACTAGTGTAATGATTTTAGAGTTACTTACACTTGCCAACTCCGGGGAGAAATTACAGGCACCGGCATTGTAAGAAAAGTTTGTTGGCAACAGCGCTTTTTATAATTTTATATAAAGTGAAAACACTTTTCAAAAGTTATATAGTTCCCTCCATTTTCAAATCGCGGTTTGGCGGATTGTACAAATCTTAGAGAAGCAAAGATAGAAAGGGGATAAAAGACAATCGTAAACTGCAGCAAATTTAATTTGTTCTTACATCAGTAACAAAACCCCCTACAGTTGATGGCGTCAGGTTAAAGCAGTAATCGTAGATGCACATCGTAAAGTACGATGGAGGTACGCCACTGGGCGCAAACGGCCGAAAATGGAAACAGCTGACTAAACAAAAGTAAACCCAGTTTTTGCACCAAGAATATGGCCGCCATAGGAAAATTTGCTTCAACACGCAGAATTGCACTTGGCTCCTACGTTTTGTTATACTATGGTTGGTTTTTTATGTGTTGGGACGTGAAACACAATCGGAGGTAGGAAAAAATGAGCTTGGTTCTGCGAAACAAAACAATACCGAAACCAGGAAAAAAAACTAGCAAGAAAAAAATTACCATGCTGTAGGTGCGTTCATTTATGAGTTCTGATCACTCTTTTTGCTCTAAACCTAAAGCGTTCGTTTATTGGTGCACCAGAAACAGTATTGACGCCGTATCGTTTTTTTTATTATCAAAAGAGAGTCGCATCTCATGAGAGATTGCAGACGAATCGCAACAGACGTGATCACGTGGCCATGTTTATTTTAACCTAAAAATTAGCATTTGTGTCATCCTCATCATTTGAATCGCTATCGAAAAATAACAATGTACTTGCACCCTCGTGCAGGAATACAGTCAAAGGCATTTTTTGGTTCTCCATTATTATTGCGCACGTCTGAGGTTAAGCTGTACAAAATTTAGAGGTTATGTTGACGCTCCATCCGCTTCATTACGTTCGTTTATGGTACTACAGTTAAGGCCGATTCACATTACCGGTCACGTCACAGTCCGCTCATGTTGCGGTCTATTATTATAGCGTTATTAATTTGCACCAGTGATCACGTGACCTTTTGCAGAAACCGAAATTCGAACGCATCTACTGCAATGTTCTTAGGGATTCATCAAACCGCACGGGTATTTTGACTTGCCGTATACTTACAGTTGGCAACCCTGGGAAAAAGAACATTAGCAGAGACATATAACTTTCATGTCGAAATTACGAACGTTTCGCTCCACTTTCGAATCAACTGCGCGTGCCAATGCTAAGCGCTGATACTGGAATTGAGCAAGAGAGGAAAACTAAGAGGCAAGCGATCTCTCTATCGCGCTTCTGTTTGTCGTATACTCTTAGGTTCGCCTCTCGCTCACCTGCAGTATCCGCGCTTAGCATTGGCACCCGCAGTTCATTTCTATATGTCGATTAAGGTAGCAGTCGCTCGGACCGAGTGGCATACGAACGGCTACAGAGAGTAACTGAGGTAGCGTTGGGGCATTTTTTGTATCAGATGTTTTTAAGTGAAAGTGCACTAAAAACAAAACACACGATGCATCATAAATGCAAGTGGAAAGCACTGTACTATTTACGTTACTGGTGAAAAATACTAGGTTAACCTCTGTGCGTTTGCCAAATATACATTTCTAATTGTTATAGTGCAAAGACACATTAATATTCATGTAAGATATTGAGACATCGTAAAATGATAAATTGCATGTACATAAAAAACGTCAAAAGCATCGACTTCAATTATTAACAAGAATCATATTCTAATGAAATTTGGCTCAGAGCAAGAAATAAAGATTTCTTTGGCATCATTGTTCACCACAAGAGCTTATACTGTAAAGTCAAGGTGCGGCGGACTATAGGTAAAGTTTTGCAATTCATCATACTGAGAGGTTCCACCCTGCATATACAACTTACGACGATACATACATTTGGTTGGCAACCATGCAATTTCTAGGTGGGAAAAAGCTGCCTGCGCCATCTAGAGAGCACGAGCGGGGGTTACGTTGGGCATCTTGTATTGAATGGCGGTCGTGAACGCGTCGCTCCATAAATGTTTGTTGTTATTTTGTGTTATTTAATGCAGGTAATAATTTTTGCATTTCTTTATATCGTATTTGTATTTTGTATGCAACATTTTATATTTTTTGTGTCTTTCAATCTTTGTTTTTGAAATTTACTTGGTTTAACCGTAATGCAGAATCACATATGTGATACCGTTATGCTATTGTTTGTAATTGTTTACGTTCTTGGTGTAATGCTTGCTTAATTTATGTTTATTGATGTTGATTACTTGGTCTTGTCCCTGAAGTAACATTCATATAAGTTTTAATCAGTTTATTTTGATATGTGGAAATTACGGATTGGTTTGATGTATGCACTGACATGTTTGTAATTAACAATTTTCTCCGTGAATGAAGCAGTAACGGGGGTGGTAAAAAGTGTAGTCAAAATTTAGCTACGACATATCTTCCACTTTCAATTGTAGGCTTCGATACCACGAAACCAGGGGCGGATTACCTATCTTGTAGGAGCGGGACTACACTAATCTTCAGTTTAGAATCCATGTGCGATAAATGAGTGACAATTAGATAATTTCCACATATTAAATTTTACAACACAATTTTATATTAATTTGACGCCTGGTTTTTTTATTGGTAAGTTCTTTTTTCCCAGCCTATTTCTATTTTAATTCGGTGAACTACCATTTTCAAAGTTTATTTTTGCAATGTAATTTATTTCAACTTAAATTGCCGAGCTTTCACAATTTTAATAATTGCGATAATTTAAACAAACTTTTCACAATTTGAGTGTTTTATTTTACGTTCCTTCCCTACTGTGCTTCAGGTCAAAGAGTTGTCTGCCTTAATATTTGATCACGTGCCACATTTCAAATTTAAGCGGGACCTTGTTTAGTTTTGGAGAGAATAGTCAATCGGGTGGCCATTTTTAAACGTTGCCGGGTTGACTTTATTCCCGAGTTCTTATAGTGTGAAGTTAGCGTACAACCTGGGGGTTAAGTACACTACATAAGCGTTTTAATCTGATCGGTGTAATCACATTTTAGGAACGATCGATTTGTCAGAGTTTGTAAACAACAACGCTAGTGCACAGCTTACTCTGTGGCTAGTGTATGAATTTATAGAAAAGTGACAACACTGTTTTAAAAAATAGTATGTAGATATTTAGATAATGATTGAAGAAGTCTATGACATTTCTCATCATCATCATATGTTTATGCATTTTTGGTGTTTTTTTTTTATTAATAAGAACTTAAGTATTTTTCTAGTGTTTGAGTGAGGAGACGACAACTTTTGGATTTTTATGTTTTGTGATGTTGTTCTGTGTGCCTTCACCGCCCATGTTGATAGCTGGCTGGAGAGACAAGATAAACTCAAAATTTGAGGGTGACCTCTAATGGCTCTGTATAGAATTCCATAGTAAACCATTAATGGTATATTTTCACATCTATTTCAATAGGTACCCATAATTTTGTAACATAAGACATTACATTAGTTACATGGTTTAATTAAACATAGTTATAGTCATGGATAAGGACATGGTGCTTGTTAAAACCGAACCAAAACAAGAAGAAGAAATAAGTGTTGCTCTTGAAGAAAAAGTGTTTGTCAGCAATGATTTTTTGACAACTGTAAAAGAAGAACACAATGAAATTGTGACCTGTGCAGAAAATCCTAGCTATGTACACAATGCTACAAAAGTGCTGCAATGTAATGGACATTCGTTGGATATCAAATCTGAAACTGCAAAGTTTAAATGTGCTCTTTGTCGTTATACTGCTGACAGTAAAATCAATTTTAAAATACACCGATTAACACACAGGGATACTAAAGATTTTAAATGTGCCAATTGTGATTACATAACAAACTATAAATGGAATTTTAAAAATCATCTCTTAAATCACAAAGTGGTAAAAGATTTTAAGTGTGGAAAGTGTGATTATGCATCGAATATTAAAGGGAATTTTAAATCGCATCTATTGTCGCACACCACTTGGAAAGTTTGGGAATGTGACATTTGCGATTATTCTTCAAGGCGTAAGGGCGATTTGAAACAACATGCGTTAATACACAACAGTTCGAAAGATTTCAAATGTGACGTTTGTTTTTATGCTACTAACACTAAGCGGTCGTTAAAGAAACACCTCTTAACACGTCATGTTTTATCACACAAAGAAACTAAGGATTTTAAATGTGACAGTTGTGATTATGCAACAAATATTAAGTGTAATCTTAGTCGACATCTCTTGGTACATAAAGCTTCCAAGGACAGCAATTGTAATTATCGTACAAACGATAAGCGCGATTTAATTCAAAATCTCCTAAAACCCAACCTTCCTCACCATTTTATATGTGGCATGTGTGACTATTCGACAAGTCGTAAGGACTATATGCAACAGCATGTTTTAATACACAGTGGTTCGAAAGATTTTAAATGTGACATTTGTGATTATGCAACACCTATTAAAAAGTATCTTAAACGTCATCTCTTATCGCATGTTATAAAAGATTTCAAATGTTCTAAGTGCGATTATGTTACGAAGTTTAAAAGCTCGTTGAAAAATCATATTTTATCACACGATGAAGCTAAAGATTTTAAATGTGACATTTGTAATTATTCCACAAGTCATAAGCGCTATTTGCATCAGCATGTCTTAATACACAATGATTCGAAAGATTTTAAATGTGACAGTTGCGATTATGCAACAAATATTAAGTGTAATTTTAATCGACATCTCTCCGTACATAAAGAGTTCAAATGTGACATATGTGGTTATTTGGCAAAAACTAACGCGGCTTTAAAACGTCATTCATTATGCCACAAATCGTAAACACAGCTTGAAATAAGGTCTTTTAAGACACAATGTAATATACATTTTAATAATAATACATTAATGTAATATACATAGCATTTATTTGTAGAATTGTATATACAGGGTGCCCATATTGTATATGGAATATAGTATGTATCTGGGTAAATACCGAATGTATACAAAATTTTGCTATATGAAAGTTGTTTAACATTTTATTTCCCATAATAAGGCAGCATTCAGTTGTTTTTGTTTCAGAAAACAAATGAGTATCGAAAAACAATTGAATTTTTCTACATGGCAGTGCATGTTTTCAATAGGCTCATTTGATAGAGATATGATATAACATGTTAGTACCTGTATTCAAGGAAATTTGTCAACAAATTTTAATATAAATTAGACCAATAATATTAATCCAGGTATATCCTACATCAAAATAAAATAAATGAACGTGTCTTATTAAACCTTGAAGACAAAATGAAATTAGCAGTAAAATGATTTTACATTTATTAAGTACCTACTCAATTATTGATTATTAGAATGCGTATCCGAGGTACAGTCTGTCGCCAGAATTCATGTCAAATACACTTTACAGATTGGGCATTCTTTGGCAGTGAGTTACGTGTGTTTTCAGTGCTAATGAAAAAGTATTCTCGTGTAAACAGTTCCATGGGGCGGGCTACCCATCCTGTAGGAGCGGGATTACGCTAATCAAAGCTCTTCAGTTTAGAATCTATATGCGATAAATGAGTGGCGATTCAATAATTTCCACATATCTTGTTTTTAGTTAAATTTGCTTACAAGGCGATGTAATTTTCCATCTTGCTTTTAACAAAAGGACTTTATTGTACCAAAGATGAGTCACATCTTGTGTATTTCACCCTTTCTTAGAATCTAGGTTCCTGCTTACCTGACCCATAATTCCGAAAACTTGTTTTTTACCTAAATGTTACCTCTTGAAGTTGACCTACCTACTAACCATTATTTTATGTCACTGCAAAAACCAACAAAAATGAGTCATAGTGGCTTTTGCAAATGGCCGACTTCCGTCCCACTCTCTCTTGTATACAACCTGAGTAATGCTCCTTCCTGGTATTCTTTATTAATTGGTCTGATCCAAGGCAGAGATCATATTTAAGAAATGGCCAACTTGTTGACGACAGCTCGTTTGTATACATTTATAGAAAAGTGACAACTCTGTTTTGTATGTAGACAACTTCAGATTGATGATAATATGATGTCTATGCCATTTTTATAATTTCATGGTGTGTTTTAATAAGAGTTTTGAGCGTTTAAGTGAGGAGCTAGCAGTTTTGGATTTTTAAGTTGTGTTATGTTGCTCTGTTTTAATTTTTGGTGGTGTATGTTAAGAGAAAACTTGTATATCTTAGCTCACCTCCACAGAGAAGCCGAAAGCCGGGGGCCCCTTCAACACCCTTGTCTAGTGTATTGAAATTCCTAATCTTGTCGTTGGAAATGGTAGCTGGCTGGAGAGACACCATAAACGAAAATTCGTGGGTGACATCTAAGAGCTTTGTATAGAATTCCATAGTAAACCATTAATGGTTTATTTTCCCATGTGTAGGAATAGTTGCAGTCATGGATAAGGACAATGCGCTTGTTAAAACCGAACCAAAACAAGAAGAAGAAATAAATTTTGCTCTTGAAGAAAAATTTGTTGTAACAAACGATGTTTTGACAATTGTTAAAAAAGAAGACAGTGAGATTGTGACTTGTGCAGAAAATCGTGGCTATGTGTACAACGATCATTCGTTAAATCACAAAGATTTTAAAGGTGAAAAGTGTGATTATGCTTCAAATATTAAAGAGCCACACAATACTTCGAAAGATTTTAAATTTGAAATTTGTGATTACGCAACACATGTCTTAGAAGATTTCAAATGTTCTAAGTGCGATTTTGTTACAAAATTTAGAGATGCTTTGAGAAATCATGTTTTATCACACAATGAAACTAAAGATTTTAAATGTGACAATTGCGATTATGCAACACACACTAAAAAATATCTTAACCGTCATCTTTTGTCACATGTTATAGAGGATTTCAAATGTTTTAAGTGCGATTTTGTTACAAAGTTTAGAGGTGTGTTGAGAAATCACGTTTTGTTACACAATGAAACTAAAAATTTTAAATGTGACAATTGTGATTATGCAACAAACATTAAGTGTAATTTTAATCGACATCTCTTGGTACACAAGGCTTCCATAGATTTTAAATGCAACAATTGTAATTATAGCACAAACTATAAGCGCTATTTGATTCG
Source organism: Photinus pyralis (assembly GCF_008802855.1). Classification (NCBI taxonomy): domain Eukaryota; kingdom Metazoa; phylum Arthropoda; class Insecta; order Coleoptera; family Lampyridae; genus Photinus; species Photinus pyralis. The sequence goes on from NW_022170250.1 coordinate 4,842,091, forward strand.
ACATCTCTTGAAACACAACATCCCTAAACAATTTATATGTGACGTTTGTGATTATGCCACAAGTCGTAAGGACTATTTGCAACAACATGTCTTAATACACAATGGTTCGAAAGATTTTAAATGTGACATTTGTGATTATGCGACACATACTAAAAAGTATCTTAAACGTCATCTCTTATCACATGTCAGAGAAGATTTCAAATGTTCTAAGTGTGATTATGTTACAAAGTTTAAAGGCGACCTGAAAAATCATGTTTTATCGCACGATGAAACCAAAGGTTTTAAATGTGACTATTGTAATTATTCCGCAAGTCGTAAGCGCTATTTGCAACAACATGCCTTAATACATAATGATGCGAAACATTTTAAATGTGACCATTGTGATTATGCAACAAATTTTAAGTGCAATTTTAATCGACATGTGTTGGTACACAAAGCTTCCAAAGACTTCAAATGTGAAATTTGTGGTTATTTGGCAAAAACTAAGGCCGCTTTACAACGCCATTCATTATTATCCACAAATCATAGAGACAGTGTGAAATGACGTCTTTTAAGGCATAGTGTATCAAGAAAGTACCTTATTTTTGTCTTTTAGTTAAAAAATTGTATATCTTCTAATTTTGTTTTGTTTCATTTGTTTTGTATTCTATATGTAATTTTAGAAAAATAAGATGTTAGCTGGAACTATTTAATTATATGAGTGACAAGTGGTATAGCCTCCGTAGTCGCACAATTGCCTAAAGTGTATTTTTCAGATCGATGGTTAATATGGCAGTACTTCTTGAGAATTTTTAGGCTCTATTTCTTGATTTTGACCTTAATTAGGTGATAGTTGGGTTTAGTGGAGAGCGACATCGATCGGATCAAAGGGCAGTCTGTGACGGTGGTTTTGAGATGTCCATATCCCTTCAAGTACCCGGTATATTTAGTTGTTGGATGCAACCAGTTAAGAAATTGGAGATTCTGGGGACATGAGCCACCGTCGATGGTTCGTGGTCAATTCGGATAACGCAAATACATAGAAGATGTGGTCAGCGATGGTCGCATTTTGAAAATACTCAAAATATATCGCCAGCATACTAAATGCTTCTTGGTTAAATCGGCATTTTAGAAAATATTACAAATTCAAAAAAACTGCACTTTCTGAATTAAACAGCAGAATAATTTACAAATTACGGCTGTTATTATTTTATAATGCATCGTGTTTCATTTGTTTTATTTTCCAAAGCCTACCTAAAAGTGTAGGGTGCCGGAAATACATAAAAAGTAAATTTAAGATACAATTTAAGCTTTTTTATTAATTAATCTCATTTGCCCAATATTTGAGGTTAGGAACGAGGTTTTGAAAAACGGTTTTCACTGGCCTCTTTGGGTGTTATTTGGCTACTTTTTCATAAAGAAATATTCATATCATTCCATTTGATTTTTTTAGGATTTTGGGCCATAGTGTCAAAAATTAACTGTATTTCGGTCGATTCTTGTTGCCCAAGGAATGCTCTTTTCAACGATACCAAATTTGTTACAATCGGTCAAACGGTTAAGAAGTTAAGGCAGGTTATTGCATAAACAATTGAACGAGTTTTTGTTTTTACGAAAATGATAGATAAACTGGTTCTCTTTAAAAATGTGAAAAAAGAATGTTTAAGTTTATTATGAGAAATTAAAAAAATGCAATTTTAAAATTTAAGATGGCAGTTACGCCCTCTGGTGGTCATTTTTAGAACTTGAACATTTTTTCCAACGATTCTTCATAACCGATTTACCCAATAATTTTTTTACCCCTAAGTCATACGATGAACTGTCCCCGAGATTTGGTCGAGGGACTGTCTTATTAGGTCACCCGGTACAATAAAATTCAGGTATTGAGTCAAATACAGTTAAAAAGAACAACAAAATCGAAACTCAAAATACATCATAAAAACAAAATGGCATGGCTCTACTCCAGCATCGGCTACCATTAATGTAACACGAAAAACTGCAGGTGAAAACGCAAGTAGTATTCGTGTTAAAGTCGATTATCTCAGACTCCACATTCTAAACCGAAGAACAGTTAATTTAAGGGGGTCTCTTCTCGTATTGCTTACGCACCGTCCGGTAGTCGGTACGAGAACGAGAGGGAAAAAGCAACAAATGCAGCGAAAAAACAGAAAGTATTCAGTACTTCCTTCACGAAAAAAAAATTATGAGGTAATGGGTTCCGGATCTCAGTAATTGTTTTGAAGGGAAAGAATTACGGTTTCGGTTGTAAAAATGCAAACGGTATCGGTACGCTTTTCGGTCTGGTCCAAGTTCATGGTTTTCAAAGCGCTGATTCTTTAAAAAAATATAAAGTTTACAATAAATGTGAGAAGGTTTTGGCAGCAGCGTTTTATAGAATTTATAAACCTCTCGCCAGGAAAGATTGCCGGTGACAGAACACTTGATCCTGGTCTACAATCTATGTTTTTCTAAAGATGTGAGCGACTTCTGGGATAGTGTCGTGTCAATGTTGAACAAAAAGACTTAACGTTCAACATTGGCACGATCCTATTCCGGAAGTCGCTCGCATCTTAAGAAAAACATAGATTGTAGATCGACACAAGGTGTGCTGTGACCGGCAATCTTTCCTGGCGAGAGTTATAGAAAAAGTGACAACACTATTTTTCTTGTTTTATTGTTACAACAAGAAGTCAGCCATGTCTATGACATTTTTGTAATATGTAATATTTTTCCATGGATTTAAGTATTCTGCGAGTGTGTGTGTGAGGAGATAACGTAAACATTTTTGCCCAAAGTAACAGGCCTCTTGTGGGTACTAATTTTTTTTGTTAATGTTAAACCTCCCCAATGTGAAGTTACTTGACAAATTTTTTAAGCAAAATGGCAACGTTACAATCCCGACTTACCAACATGGATCCCGATCTCCAACTTTGCCACTATCAAAATGACATTGCAATCTGATTGGTTCATAAAACAAAAATGAGGTTGTGGTTTTCTGACTTATGTCTTTGAGGTAAGTAGGTAATTTTCCTGTGTGCAATTACAAAATACGTCTTTTAAGTTATATGATGACTGAATTAAAAATTGAAATTAAACAAGAAGAAGAGATAAACGCATTCTTGGATGAGAAGGTTCTATTGAGTAATGATGCCGGCAAAATGATAAAGCAGGAGAATGTGGAATATTATAATGCAACATGTGATAAAGATTGGGCATGTTCTAAGCGACTACAGATATCAAAAGATTTTATCTGTGACCAGTGCGATTTCGCAACCAATAGCAAACCCAATTTAAGAAATCATGTGTTAATAAGACACAGGATAGTGAAAAAATTCAAATGTGCTCAGTGTGACTATGCGACTAATCACAAATACAATTTCCGAATTCATTTGTCTTCGCACAACGAAGTCAAGGAGCTTAAATGTGCTCAGTGTCATTACACAACCAATCATAATTCCTATTTGAAATCACATCTCTTGTCGCACAAAACAGCTAAGGATTTTAAATGTCACCATTGTGATTACGCGACCACCTGTCAACGCAATTTGAGACATCATTTGTTAACGCACAAGACTTCCAAACGTTTGAAATGTGTCCAGTGTGATTACGCAACCAATTACAAGGCTCATTTAAAAAGACATCTTATGAAGCACAAAGTCTCTAAGGATTTTCAATGTGTCCAGTGTGACTACGCAACCAATGACAAATGGAACTTAACAAAACATATGTTAATACACAAGACGGTTAAGGAATTAAAATGTGTCCAGTGTAATTACGCAACCAATACCAAATCCAGTTTAAGAAAACATATGCTAACACACAAAGTGTAGTCGCCTTGTGGGGATAAATAAACACGCTAGTATGAGTACTTATTAAATAACTAATAATTGAATATCTCCAGTAAAACTTTTTTTAAATAAACAATTGACAAAAAAAAATATATTTAATGTGCAACTGCTCCTGTTACTTTCATTCGCTTGGCCGATTTATCCGCACCTTCTTTGGCGCCCTTCTTCTTTTGGCCTTTGCCTGCTTCGGGAGAGCTTTCAGCTTCCGTTAGCCACATTTCAATGTGACAAGGTGAGGACATGTAGGGGTTGATTGTGCCGTGCGCGCGATACGTGCGTCTTCTTAAAAAGGCGGCGCGATTTACTTGAATATGCTCGATAACTAATCTGTCGACGTCGAGACCGCTGTAATCCGCGTTGCTTTCGGCATTTTTGAGCATCTGCAATACGAACTCCGCCGATTTCTTTGGCCAGCGCCCTTGCGTGGTGCCCCACTGTTTCGCTTGCGCGCAGCGTCCGACTCCTCCATCGAATCGTCTGAACGGAACGCACTCCTTGCGGCCGGTAACGTTTTTCAAGTAGGTAAGCGCGCGCTTCAACGGCATCTTGCGAATCGCGTTTGCAGTTTCACAGGTATTCTGAAACACCGAAGTTTTTTTAGTCGGAGCTTTGCCACATTTTAAAAATATCTACGAAATAAGATATTACATGGCCTTCTACGGTTACCATGTTTACAGACGGACGAACAGAAAGTCCAAATGGCCAAAATTTAATTGGTTATTGACCAATAGTGAAAACAGAATTGGAAAATTTGAAACCGTTCGCGAGGTATCATGTACCTACACAGAGAGACAGACCGACACACTTAGGAGCACGTTAGTAGGCCAAGACCTTAAAATTTTTTCTCACCACCATAATACACGAAAAGAGGACATTCACAGCCTTTATAAAAGGTCTTTGAGAATTTTGTAAAAATCTCCCAAAAATTCCTACCTCTGAAAGGGGGTGCAAGAAAATTCTGGCTCCACAAACTTTGGTATCTGGAGTATTTTTGTAACCATTTCCACGAAATTCCTACCCCTAAATGGGGGTGCAAAAAAACCACCGTAACACATTTTTAAAGGGGACATTAACGGCCTAAAAGGTCTTTGAGTATTTTTGTAAAAATCTCTCAAAAAATCCTTCCCTAGAATGGAGGTGAAAAAAACGCAACTACCGATTGTAGTGCACTTAACCCCCATGTTCTACGCTAACTTCACACTACAAGAACACAGAAATAAAGTCAACCCGGCAACGTTTAAAAATGGCCACCCGAATGACTATTCCCTCCAAAACTAAACAAGATCCCGCTTAAATTTGAACAGTGGCACGTGATCAAACATCTAAGGCAGGGCCTCTTACGTTACTTGTAGACAACGCTTTGACCTGAAGCACAGTAGGGAAGAAACGTAAAACAAAACACTGAAATTGTGAAAAGTTTGTTTAATAATGATCGCAATTATTAAGATTGTGAAAGCTCGGAAATTTAAGTCGAAATAAATTACATTGTAAAAATAAACTTTGAAAATGGTAGTTCACCGAATAAAAATAGAAATCGGCTGGGGAAAAAAAAAACTTACCAATAAAAACAATCAGCCGTCAAAGTAATATCCAATTGTGTTGTAAAATTAATTGTTTGTAATGATGTGAATGCGTAACATAAAATTATTTTTTTAACATCACAAAAAGTAGCAGGTCAACTTCAAGAGATAACATATAGGTTAAAAACAAGTTTTGGGAATTACGGGTCGGGTAAGCAGGTACCAATATTCTAAGAAAGGGTGAAATACACAGGATGTGACTCAACTTTGGTGCAATAAAGTCTTTTGTTAAAAGCAAGATGGAAAATTACATGGCCTTGTAGGCAAATTTAACTAAAAACAAGATATGTGGAAATTATTGAATCGCCACTCATTTATCGCACATAGATTCTAAACTGAAGAACTTTGATTAGCGTAATCCCGCTCCTGCAGGATAGGTAACCCGCCCCTGGTTTCGGGGTTTCGAGCTTACAGTTGAATGTCGAAGACAATCACGAATTAGGTGTCGTACTTCAAATGGTTACCACCCCCGTGACTGCTTCATACACGGAGAAAATTGTTAGTTACACACAACAAGTCAGTATGATCAAACGAATCGGTAATTTCCACATATTAAAATCAACTGATTAAGACTTATGTCAATGTTACTTCACCAACAAGACCAAGTAATCAACATCAATACATTAATTAAGCAAGTATCACACCAAAAACGTAAACAATAACAAACAATAGCATAACGATATTAAACATGTCATTCTGCATTGCGGTTAAATCAAGTAAATTTCAAAATCAAAGATATAAAATGTGGCATACAAAACACAAATACGATATAAAGAAATGCAAAGATTACTACCTGAACTACAAAAAAAACACAAAATGACAACAAACATTTATAAGCCCCCCAGGTACGATCATAAAATTAAAAAAAAATGGATAGAGGGCAACTTAACGAAGCGTGTTCAATAAAAAAAAAACTGCGGAAGAAGCCCTAAATTTTCCACAATCTTAATTAAAAGTTCAATTCATTTCGTCAAAAGTGAGGTTATATTACTCCAAATTTCATTTTCAGTTGGTAGTGGTGTGCCAACTTTAATTTCTTAAGAGGTTATGTTATTTTTCTACGATTTAATAAATGTGAAACTGATATACTAGTTTTTAATTATACCAGAATAGCGTGTAAGTAATTTTCTACAAGAGATATTGCTAAGCAGCGATTCATATGGAAAGGGCGTTTAAAATGAATCGGCAGTCAATACGAACAAATTGGTATATGAAACATGCAGGGAAGTGCCCGGGTTTCCCCTCTCGGTGATCGATACAGAGATGTCGATCTGTGCCACATGCAATATGTATCCTTCTTCCCTAATGCATTCAAGGGGTTAGGCTGTATACGCTTTAAAAAGTGGTGTTATTAAAGTGTATCCACAAGTGACATGGAAGTGTCTCTTATTGGTCGAACAAAACCTAAAATTATACCTGTTATACTACTTTTATTACATATCTGTTGATATAGACGTTAAACCCAGAATTTTAGTAGACGAAGAAGTTAACATTAAGGTGCCCTCTATCCATTACTATCAATGTCATGATCGTACCTGGGGGGCTTATTAGCGTCACGTATCCTCATTGCTTTTTAAACCAAGCATATTTTACAATATCTCGATCAAACAGTAGTCTAATTAACCTACCTTAAAGTGTACACGAAGGTTTGATCCTCTCGCCTTGCATGTTTTTGGAGCCACTTCTGGTTCTTTAGCGTAACGTCCCATCTTCTAACCTTAAAAAAGAAACAACAGTTACTCACGGAAAATAATTTGAGACAGCAAAAATATAGTGCACAATCGGTCACATAATACAAGGAAATATAACAATTTCGCGTTTTTTACTCAAAAAACTTACCGATTAATAAAAATAAAATCGGATTATAAACGTGCAACTGATGGTCTGTGCGCGCAACTCTCTGCCACTATAGAGATGGGTTGTGATTTCACGACCTGTGATTTTATCGCGGCGATTGATCAGTCATTTGTTATTTGTCACTGTTAAGGACGTTAAGGTCAACGTTAATAGAGAGAATAGGTTGCCTCGTAACTTTAAGGAAACGCGTCATCGAGAATCCGGAAATCCTATTTGATTGGTGTTTGAGTTTTCGTTCACTTTGACAGTTATTTGAAATGCGTAAGTAATTGTCAGATATCCCTGAATTACGTATATGCGTAATTCGATTGAATTACTGTTAGATACTTCAGTATTGATTAAAGTTATTTGATGCCGGGTGGAAATATTTGTAGCGTTGCTATATGCAATAGCAGCTCTAACAAATCAAAAGCAAATGGCTTAAAAATTCAGTTTTTCAAATTTCCAAAAGATACTGCATTGCAAAAAGAATGGACTATAAAGTGCAATCGAAAGGGGAAACTGAACCCCTTGTGCAATAGCGTATGCAGTCTGCATTTCCGGGCCGAAGATTATGCAGATGAAATGCAAGCTAGGCTAATGGGAATTGTCGCAAAAAAATTAAAAAGAAATGGTTCGTATAGAATACCTTATACGTAGGTGCAGTTTTTAAGATTGATAAGGATTATATTGTTTTCTTTTATTAACAGCTATCCCATCTTTGTTTATAAAATCTTTACACGACGCTGAAGCTGAAGAAATAGAGTCCCAGAGAACAGCTATAGAAAGAAAAAATGTTAGTAGAAGAACTAGTGCGCACTTCAAATAAGTCAGAATGTGTAATTTCGTTAATAATTAATTTTTATGATGTGGACAAAGTGGGATTCCGGGTGACGTCATCCGCGTATTTTAATAGTGAACGTTTATTGGCTGAAAGTTACGAGGCAACCTATTCTCTCTATTAACCTTGCGTTAAGGTGGGTTTATAGCTATCCCTTTGTCACGGTCCGGACCGTGTGCGTTTGTACGTTTCCGCCGTCCCTTTAACCAATCAGGAGACAGTAAATTTTTAAATCGTACGTCGTCCGTTTGCACCGGAAAAGTTGGTTCAAGTTGAACTTTTCATACGGCAACTCCAACTTTGTTACTGTGTTTGTGTATTTTTTTATGTTGTTTACCTAACTATGGTAAGTAGTAATGTTGGAGTTTACGTTGTACCAACTCTTCCTCTGAACATGCCTCCGCTACTCGAGTCGCACTGCGTGTGGCAACGATGTATGATCACGTGTTGTATTCTGTGGTTCGGCATTGTAGATATGTTAGACACAGCATGAGCAGCTTTCCTCTTTCCCTATTATTCGATGAGTGACACTACTACTAGAGAGATATGGGTCCTTCGCCCACATCTAGCGGTATTAACGAGGCGCGTTCTTTCGGCTATTTCGCGATCATGATTTCAAAATCGTGATTCGTAGAATCACGTTTTACGAAAGAACGCGTAAATTTAAATCAAAGTATGGTTAAGTTTACGTAGTATACATTTGCATTCGAATTACGTATTTTTTGTTTGGATTATAAAAATAATTTAAATACAAGTGGAAGTACTTGCACGATTATGCTCCTCTTCAATTACAAATATTGACTAACCTAACATTTGAGCAACAATATGCTTGCATTTGTAGGTTAGGAATTCATGATCATAAAACGTTTATGTTCAGTTTGTTCACGATTTTAGCAATCATGATTATAAGATCACACTTCGAAAAAACGTGATTTGACAATCCAAACGCGTTTGGATCACCGAAAGAAAGCGCCTACGGGTAGCGCTATTTTGACATTAAAGGTATGCGCGATTTGATTTTTATAGTAACTAACGTTATTACCGTTAGCGCTTGACGTTATTTACGGAGGGATAACGCTGTGCGCTATTTCAAATACCGCATCGTTAGGTTCTGCGCAGAGATAGATGTTTAGAATTTTTGAGGTTAAGAGAAACTAGTGTTTTAAAAAAAATATATATTTCATTCTTCATAAGCCATGAGCAGTCCTAGTGGTAGTGGTCGTTATAAGTAAATAATCAACAATATCGAAAATGAAATAGCTAACCAATAATAAACTCTGACAATTATAAAAGATAGGTTATGAATGTTTTAAATAACGTCACGCCAGTATGTAGTTTCCATATCTCTTAAAACAGCCACATTTACCGCATGACGTTAACTTAATAGCGCATGGCGTTATTAGCGTATACAGGCGCTATTTAATTTTTCCATATCTTGCGTTCATGCTTGTCTTTTGTGTTTTTGAGAGTTCGTTTCTTGCATTTATCTAACGAGTAACGGTCGTCTCGTTGTTAGTTTATAATTACTTTGTCAAAGGATCCTCATCCTATATGGGTGTGCGATCATAATACGTATGGTCATGGTCTTCCGTTGTAAATAAATGAAACGGATAGCTACAAACCCATCTTTATTTGTTACCGACGAAACAGTTGCCAGGCCCGGAACCATTTTTAGGAAAGTGTCACTTGCGATTAATTCGTGGCTAACCAAAACAATTTTAACGTACANCAGCAGTATGGTTTCCGTAAAGGCAGATGTACTGCAGAGTGCAGATGCAATTATTAGTTTTGTGAACGGCGCTTTGGAATGTTTCGAGGGACGTCGTCATTTAGTTGCGGGTTTTGTTGACCTTTCAAAGACATTTGATTGTGTATCACACCAAATTTTATCACGTAAGTTAAAAACAGCTTATAATTTTGAAGATCGAAGTGTAGGGCTAATCTCGTCATTTTTTAAGGGAAGACATCAGCACGTTATATTTAACAGTACTTTATCTGACAAGCTACCCATGCAACATGGCGTCCCTCAAGGATCTATCCTAGGCCCTATCTTGTTCTTAATCTATATTAATAACCTTCCATTGGCATTATCTTCTAAAATTAACTGCATTCTTTACGCCGATGATGCTACACTGGTTGCAGTTGATCGAGATATAAATATTGCTATTTGTGAAGTACAGAACAATATTAAACATGTGACTGAATGGTCTCTCTAATAGATTAAAATTGAACGAAAGCAAAACTAATACAGGGAGATCAATAATCATATGCTGCGCCGCTCTTATAAAATATCACATTAGTAATCATTTGCCGCAACCAGGTATATGTGTACCAATACAAAACATAACCTATAATCACAGCTTACTTGTAAGCTGTGCTATAATTTCACAAACCAAAACTATGATTTGTTTGATTCTTATTAGAATACTTTCGTCCCTTTCAAAACGGCTTTTTTCAAGACTACCAGTTTCTTTCGAATATTACAAGGTGGGTAAATTACTTGTAAATTACAAACAAACGTTTTTTTAGTTGTAGCGTGTAATAGGCAATAGGTTTACTCCGACAAGCCTTTTACTTTAGAAGAGAATAAGGTGCGTTTGCTGTCCTGTTTCCGTAATGGGACTAAAGACGAAAGTGGAGTTTGGGAGTACTCGATACGTTTGTGTATACAGGAGTTTCGATAAACGATTGTCAACCATGACGAGGATCAACAATATACGCCGAAATGCTCATCGTTTACTTGAGCGGTTTAACATACAGGAAGTCTTGCTTCTGGGAAGTCACCTGGCCGCTTAGTGATTGCTAATAAGGAGGTTATAAAAGATGCTCTGCTCGTCTTGAGCAAAGTCGGAAAAAGCAGCTGCGACAATGTGTCCCACTAACGGGCATCTCATACGGAACGTGTGACGCTATTGCCTGGAGAAAATTGCACTTCTATCCTTTAAAGTAACCGTAAATTATTGCATGCAAATTTACGAGATGGCAACGTATTCGAAACCGTTTACACACCATTGCCGAATTACTAGCAGGTATAGAAGCTACCGTTTGAAACATTACGCAACAGCACTTACATGCCGTCTTCGAAAACATGAAGAAAAAAGTGGATCCCTGTCTTAATAATGGTGGCAAGCACTTCGAACAGTTGTTATAGTGTAATATAAGGTAAACGTGACAACGTTGCACGGGTCTCGTACACCGGAACCGGAAAGACAGTCACGACGACGGAAGTCACGTGGATGTACGCGACAAGAGGTAGGTGCAAATTAATCAGTATATAACATGGTGACAGCGATAAAATTAAACTGAAATTGCCGCCCTGTTAGCGATTCGTGTAGAGAAGAAGAAGTGATTTAGATTTTAGTGCTGTGAAGTGCATAATCTCGCGGTTCGGCGATATCATAGATAATTAAGAGGGCGATATATACCGACCGTTGTAGTTGTCAAATTGAGTAAGTGTCAACCGTTCAAAAAAAAAAAAAAAAGGGAAAACCCCCCTAACTTTATAATGGATGAGGGCCCTGAATTGGATTACAAAACTCAATTGCTTGAGCAGCAAAGACTAATCACGCAATTATTGCAATTGCAATTACGGAACAATAACGCGAGTGACGCGACCGCCAATATATCGCAACATTCGTCATTATCGGTGCCGGTACCGCCGCCATCTGAATTTACGTTTCAAGCTGAAGATTGGAGCGAATGGAAAACGCGAATTTTACGATTCAAACGTATTGCATTGGCGAACTATAGTAGTGAACAGCAAGTGGACTACCTTGTGGGATATGTGGGTGGTAAAGCTGAGAACATTTTGAAATCTTTTCATTTGAGCAACGAGGAACTCAAAGATTTTGAAATTGTCTTTAGCAAATTCGACAATTATTTCGTGTTAAAGAAAAACTTAGTGTACGAACGTGTACGGTTTTTACAACGCGCGCAGAATAACAAAGAATCATGTGATATTTTCATCACAGATTTGACCAATTTAGCACAAACCTGTGAATGGGGTACAATGGAAGCTGAGATGATAAAGCTTCGCATAATTGCTGGACTAGCTGATAACCGACTGTCAGTTCAATTACAAGCCAAGCCGGACGATTCTTTGGAAGAAATCATCAGGAAAATAAGGTTAGCCGAATCATTGAAAAAACAACAGACCGTCATACGAGCAAGTGGCCCAAACCCCGAGACTAGTACATCCGAGCAAATTGATGCAGAGGTAAACTACGTCCACAGGGGTACTAAACCGAAAAATACTCAGCAGAAATACAACAGTAATGCTACAAGAAACTTAGGTAGTGGGAAAACGTTTCAGAAAAACAGAGACAACCCACAACCACAAGAGGAGAAGGAGTGCCGAAAATGTGGATTAAGCCCCCGGCACGCATTTACAGATTGCCCTGCGAGAAACGACTTCTGCAGATCATGTAACAGGAATGGCCATTGGGCAGCAAAATGTCCGTCCCGCAATATGCAGCATCAAACCAACTCAAAAAGTAGATACGAAGCTAAAAAGGTTGCCGCAGTAGAGATAAAGAACAACTCTGGGGTAAGTGAAGGCGATTTATTCTTTTTGGGATCGATACAAACTCAATGCTGTGAACCCTGGCAAGCTATATAGTTAATGTCAGTGGAGTGCCTATAAATTTTAAAATTGATACGGGAGCAGATGTTACAGTATTAAAAGCGGAGTTATTGCCCAAATTTAAACATACACAATTAGACTCTCCCCAGAGACCCTTGTTGTCCGCTTCGGGTGACAAAATTAATGTCAAAGGTACATTTGAAGTAAATATGTTCTATAAAGACAGAATCCACAGCACTGAGGTTTATGTTGTTGAGAACCTACACGCTAACTTGTTAAGTCGCGATGCCATTTTATAATACGCCTAGGCAGTTTTATGTCGTAGGCATTTTGTAAAATCCGTCATTTCTAAATTGCGGAGTCATTTCGTGAAATGCTGACCTGTGGGGTTGGGGGAGTTTTCCTTCCCCTTCTAGATGCGTAAGGGATCGCTCTTGAAGAGGAAGGGAACCAATCGCTTACCTCTAGAAAGTACACTGCCCGCGTTTTATAAACTGCCTAGGCGTATTATTATTTTTATAAAAACAAAAACAAAATTAACAAATAGAGTTTATAACCTAAGAAATTTAAACTGGCTGCAAGGACTTGTGTTGAAGTTAGAATTCCTTCATATAATAACATCTGCTAACTTCACGAGAGACTAGGCCTAGGTCTCTCTTTAGCCGCGCTAAGAACATGAGTACCGTTGGAAGAATTAATCGTATTCTATGGTTTTTCGTTGTTGCCAACTTTTTCGGCGGTAACTAACTAACTTCGTAGTACATCACGCGTTGTTGTAGTCAAATATATTTTAGTTGTTCTTTTTGTGTTTTTACATTAATAAATTGGGGTGGACGCTTACGATCGTTTCATTGTTTCTGATTGCAGTCTTTTGCGCATTGTGGAATACTATTTTTCTAACGAGTACTGATGTGGTCAGAAATGTCATGGCAGACCGTACTGCAGGGTGATTTTTTTTCATTTAACACTTATTAATTGTATGAATAACAATTTGCATGTAGGTAACTTTAATAATTGACAAAACATGCGTGTCGTGCTGCTCTTTTGCTTAGATATTTATTGTTCAGCTAGTTTTGATCAGGGGTTGCAACCGGAAGCGATTACATTTATACGCCCCTCACTTGGAAGCATAACCGGTACCTATTCAAGAAGTTACGGTCCGGGTCCCTGGTTAATACTAAACAGACATAAAATATATTATCAAAAATGAATCCAAAACAGTAGAGAGATGAGGCCACAGAACCGGAACCGTATATCGGAACCCCCTTAAAAATAATTCTACCTAAGTAGTGCAGAACTAGAACATATACTTAATCTGGGTTCCAACTTCTGAATTTGATGCATCGGTTACAACACTCTTGATACTACATGCGACGTTGCCGATACTACTTTTGGACACAACAATTGCTCATTCAACAGCCCCTCTCACTTCTTAATCCTAGCTTGTAGTGTCTTAGGGGGCACAGCAATTTTGACTTACACTATAATTACAGTTACAATTGGCGTTTTGCATCACTTTCGAATCTCGGCCTGGTTGGTACTCCTACGTTGTGTTTACACCAGTGCGGTTCTTTTTATGTGATGGAGCGAGAGACACAATCGGGAAGGAAATTGAATAAAATGAAAACGTTCGTGTGTAGGAAAAAACAAGAAAAATTGAAACACAAAAAAGGCCAGTAAAACGTTTATTGAACAAAATACCTGGCATAACGCACACAAACACAAGAAATAAATCAACTTTGTAATGTTCCTAGGACAAGTCGAGACTGAAAACGTTGACTTACCGTTGGCAACTCTGGGAAAAAAACTACGAGCAGAGCCACCTACCTTTCAAGTCGAAACGATGCATGTTTCGCGGAACTTTTGAATTTGGATGGCAGTCGGCTCGATATGGGTGGCACGAATTAACTCCTACGTTGTGTAATCGGTTCTTGTACGTGTTGGGACGTGAGACAATCATCGGGAAGGGAATTAAATAAACGACAGAACTTTTGTGCGTAAGAAATGACAAGAACAAATAAATATATTAGGCACACAACAAGACCATACCAGGGAAACCTTCTACGGGACAAAAACCTCGTCATAGGCCACACAAATACATGAAATAAATCACCTACAGCAATAAAATGCAAGAGAATATACACATAAATAAAGCATCTCAAATTGTATGATGAAAATCAGATAATCAAATCAAATGCAATTAAACAAGTTCATAAAAACAAAATACACAAGACATCAAAAATGCAGTGGAAAAACGGATAAATCAATTCAGTACAAAAACACATCAAAATACCTGTACGATCAATTGAGCTAACACAACTCGTAAAATAATAATGGCATGTACATAGGAAACATCAAAATAGCGTGGCTCGGCTCCATTAACATAATTTTATTTAACACGAAAAGTGCGAATGCCAATATTTTCCCACAGATTTCCACATATATTTACCCTCTGTGAACAATATGAATTTTCTTCTGCTCGGTCCTTTTGCTCGATGAGTTCTAGGGTAACATTGCGTTTCTTTGCCTTTAAATGTATTATGTAGGAACCCCTTAGGTATTTTGATTAATCTTACACTTTTGACCAATTATTCCATAAACTTTCCTTTGCTTTTTAAATTCATTAAGCGTGTTGTTTGTGTTCAACTGTTCCGATAGTAAGCTTGGGTACGAGTGAGTGCAATCTGGGCTTTCAAAGCGCAGAGGATCCGGCCATTGTTGATCGTGAGATTTATATTGCTACGCTGGTGTCCCGAGTTCACGTTTTTCCCGCTTTTGTTAGCGCGGGAGCTGCCGGCGTGGGTATATCACACCTCCAAACCAATTTTTCTATTTTAGTTACTACTATTCGATATCTGTTCACTGTTGTTATCCTAGTTTACTTTTGACATCCTTACTCTTACTGGTATCTATTCTGTATAGATCTCTATGTCAATCGCCTCCTTTGTATAAACATATCACAGATTAGCAAAGACACAAACCACGATCGAAGAAACGGCAACGCCCTCTTTAGACGACAATCCTGCAGATTCAGAACTGCATGACCTTGACGTTGCGAAGGCACTCTTGTAACCAAAAATATTTCTTGAGGACAGCGTTTAAACCATATATATACTTCTCTTATATATATATGGTTTAAACACCTTGTCATTTTCCCTAAGTTAACCACGCCCTCCTAAAACATCCCCTCTCTCTGAACCCACGTTACAGAGTAACTACCAGGAGGCACAATTAAGATGGTTAACCATTAAGAATTCTATTTAGTTTTTAAAGTCGCCACTAGGAGGAGAGTCAGATGACCTTGACGACACTATAATCGTCTTATGGGATTTTACATGGAGCCGAGTTGGGCCCTATACGGCTAGGAAGAACCATCCGACCTTCAGTGACATGAGTTCACGAAAGAGCTCCCGTCTACGACCACCATCTTGCTTTAGTTCAGGGAGGAACCACCTTGACACATGCGCAGATCTCAAGAATCATGCCCCGATAATCAATATCTCAGTGGAGTTCCCGAAGTTGTAATCATTAAAATTGCTTTTATATAAGTATGACGCAACTATTTGCGCTAGTTTCGTCACTATTATTTGAACTTTCGACGGAGAATATATGATCTCAGATGCTCTCCGATGCAGCTTTTCTTCTTCTAAAAGTTGCATGGTTGCCAGCTCTAAAAAAATGTGTGCATCCGCGTAGGTTGTATATACAGGGTGGGACCCGAAGTGGAACCTCTCAGACTTTTGACGTAAAAATGAATGTTATAACTTACTTTGAGGATAATCAGGCATATATTGTGCTTCAGTTAAGAATCCACGAAACAATGCTAGAGTAAATCAGATATAAAATAAATTTCATTTTATTTGTGAAAATTTAAATAAGAAATTCATATCTAAGCAACAACAGGCAGACATATTTTACAATAACATTAAGCACAGTTGTCTTAATTCACTTTATATGTAAAATTGATGTTGAAACATTTTTAGTGAAGGAGAGTGTTGGAAAACACCAAAGATGTTAGAGTAGGTACGTACATTTATGATTTGTGGCATAATAATGAATGTCTTTTTACAGCCGCCTTAGTGTTTGTTGAATAACTACAACTTTCACATTTCAGATCTTGAGAACCCTTGTGTATTAAGAGATGTCGATTCAAATTACACTTAATATTTGTTGCATAATCACAAATGTCACATTTAAAATCTTTAGAGATATTGTGTTTTAAGAGATGTTGCATCAAATAGCGCTTGTACTTTGTACTATAATTACATTTAACGCAATTGAAGTGTTCGGAATCTTTGTGTAACAAGACATGTTGTCTCAAATAGCGCTTATGACTTGTGGAATAATTACAAATGTCACATTTAAAATCTTTAGTTTCATCATGTGATAAAACATGATTTCTCAACGCTCCTTTAAACTTTGTAACAAAATCACACTTAGAACATTTGTAATCTTTTATAACATGCGATAAGAGATGACGTTTAAGATACTTCTTAATAGATGTTGCATAATCACAAATGTCACATTTAAAATCTTTCGAACCACTGTGTATTAAGACATGTTGTTGTAAATAGTCCTTACGACTTGTAGAATAATCACACATGTCACATTCAAAATGTTTAAGGATGTTAGATTTTAAGCGATGCCGATTCAAATCATTTGTACTATAATTAGAAATGTTGCATTTAAAATCTTTGGAAGCTTTGTGTACCAAGAGATGTCGATTAAAATTACCCTTAATATTTGTTGAATAATCACAATTGTCACATTTAAAATCTTTAGTTTCATTGTGTGTTAAAGCATGATTTCTCAACGCGCCTCTAAACTTTGTAACAAAATCACACTTAGAACATTTGAAATCTTCTATAACATGTGATAAGAAATGACGTTTAAGATACCTTTTAGTATTTGTAGAATAATCACAAATGTCACATTTAAAATCTTTCGAATCATTGTGTATTACGACATGTTGTTGCAAATACTCCTTGCAACTTGTGGAATAATCACACATGTCACATTTAAAATGTTTAGAGATGTTGTGATTTAAGAGATGTAGAATCAAATAGCGCTTATAGTTTGTACTATAATTACAATTGTTGCATTGAAAATCTTTAGACGCTTTGTGTACTAAGAGATGTCGATTAAAATTACATTTAATATTTGTTGAATAATCACATTTGTCACATTTAAAATGTTTAGTTTCATTGTGGGATAAAACATGATTTCTCAATGCGCCTCTAAACTTTGTGACATAATCACACATAGAACATTTGAAATCTTCTACGACATGCGATAACATATGACGTTTAAGATACTTTTTAGTATTGGTTGCATAATCACAATTGTCACATTTAAAATCTTTGCGATTTAACGAATGATCGTTACATTTCAACACTTCTATCGCATTTTCTGCACAGGACACAATTTCATTGTGTTCTTCTTTTACTGTTCTCAAAACATCATTGCTTACAAAGATTCTTCCTTCAAGGGCAAAATTTATTTCTTCTTCTTTTTTTGGTTCGGTTTTAACAAGCACCATGTCCTTATCCATGACTATAACTATTTTTAATTAAACCATGTAACTGCAAACTATCACATACCTTATGGTTACCTATTCGAACAGATGTAAAAAGAAATCATTAATGGTTTACTGTGGCATTCTTAACAAAGTCATTAGAACACCCACAACTATTGGTTTATCATGTCTCTCCAACCAGGCCACCATTTCTACCAACAATTTTATGCTTCTCTTTTCTGCTTCTCTGCGTACTATTCCGAAGTGAGCTATGATATACACGTTTTTTGCAAACTTACACAAAATTATCACAGAACAATACAACAAAAATGTAAAAATCCAAGAGCTCTAGCAAAATACTTAAATTCATTTATTAACAAACCACGATTAAGATAACAAAAATAGACGTCATCATATTTCTTATCAAACTAACTTACCGACATTATAATTTTGAAACACAGCGTTGTCACTTTTCTATAAATTGATGCAAATGCGTTAATGCTAACAAACTTTTCTCCGCATACCCTTAAATAATTTCACCCCTATCTATTACAACCACTCTATCACTATCTAACAGCTTTGATATAAAATAGGGTTCTTTAATTTTCAGCTGAAGTTTCTTATTTTGCCCAGAACCAGGGTGTGGTTACTGGGATAGAAATCAGTTCGAGAAATATGGTAATGAATGTGACAGTGCTGAGACTTCTCGTGGTATCAAGGGAAGGAAACTGAAACAAAATCAATATAATTCATCGTGATGAAAACCTCTTGTTGGGTTGACAATCTACGACGCTGCACACATTTTTGAAATCTGACAACCGCGGGACTTTATTAGAAGAAATGGAAATCGGTCTGCACCGTGAAACCTATCATAGCGTAGATTGATTTTGTAACACAAATATTTAACAAATGTGTGTTGAATACGAACGCTGCAATGTGGCAACATCGCAGTATAGTTTACGCCCTTCAATATGCTTTGGACTTGTATAAAAACACAGCTCATACTTCTGAAATATTCGTCACTTGAAGCTTTCCTTTGGCTCTAATTTCACCAGCTGCATTCGATGCTATGATATACAGGGTAATTGGTAAGGGTGAATTTATCTTTATATTCTTTTATTAAGTATTTATTCATGGATTCATGAGAAGATTATCTACTGTGATATACTTGGATACAATTTAAATTAAAAGACCATGACCCGCACAACAATGAAAAATGCTGATATATCCTGCAGAACTTCAGGGCTGACCTATTATCAAAAAGATCTTAGATCAATGATCTAAGGTAATAATAACATAGATCATAGATGCACAATCAACAAACAATGAAATATTTTGATTTTCATTCACCATAACAAATTAACTCAAAACAAAACGTTCGAAAATGTAAGGTTAAATAAACCACTCAATCAGCTGATAAAACTCAGTAAACTCAACTACAAGTTGCAAATTTCGAACGTACTAACATTGACAAAACAACTCTTCTTGCTACAGTTTCTATAACCATTTACATAGTTGCCAAGTTACATCTATAACATCTTCCTTTTAAAAAAGATATGTAACTAAAAATTTATATCAAATTCACAAAGGAAAGTTGATAGGTACAAACTACAAACACAATTTTATTTTATTTTATTAATAAGTTTAACAAACATAATCAATAAATAACGTGGTTTCCACACCCACAAACATATACATATAACCAACCCCTTAAATTTTATTAACATAAGTTAGGGCATGACCTCCCTCACGTGGAAACGATATTTTTAACGAGAAATTTGTTCCTGATGAAAACGGGTTGTGTGTCTTACAAGATGCCGTTTAAGACAGAATTTTTGATATGTCTCATAACCACAATGGGCACATTTAAAATCTTTAGAACCAGTATGTTTTAAAAGGTGTTGTTTAAAGCAGTATTTGATATTTGTCTCATACGCACAATCAGCACATTGAAAATGTTTAGGGTCGGTATGATTTAAAATGTGTCGTTTATAGCAGTATTTGTTATTTGTCTCATAACTGCAATTAGCACATTTTAGCAGATCTTTAGAAGGTTTGTGTGTTAAAAAGTGTCTCTTAAGACATTGTTTATTATTTGTTCCATAATCACAATCAGCACATTTAAAACCTTTAGAAACGGTATGATTTAAAAGGTGCCGTTTAAAGTGGTATTTGTTATTTGTCTTGTAATCACAATGGGCACATTTAAAATCTTTAGAATCGGTATGGTTTAAAAGATGTCGTTTAAAGTAGTACTTGTTATTTGTCTCGTAACTACAAGCAGCACATTTTAGCAGACTTGCATTACTAGAAAGTTTGTGTGTTAAAATGTGTCTCTTTAGACCTTCTTTATTATTTGTTCCATAATCACAATCAGCACATTTAAAACATTTAGAATCGGTATGATTTAAAAGGTGCTGTTTAAAGTAGTACTTGTTATTTGTCTCGTAATCACAATTAGCACATTTCAAAAATTTAGAATGGGTATGATTTAAAACGTGTCGTTTAAAGTGGTATTTGTTAATTGTCTGGTAATCACAATTAGCACATTTAAAAACTTTAGAATGGGTATGTTTTAAAAGATGTCGTTTGAAATTGCTTTTATAATTTGTTCCATAATCACAATTAGTACATTTCAAAACTTTAGAATGGGTATGATTTAAAAGGTGCCGTTTAAAGTGGTATTTGTTAATTGTCTGGTAATCACAATTAGCACATTTAAAAACTTTAGAATGGGTATGATTTAAAAGATGTTGTTTAAAGTGGTCTTTGTTAATTGTCTTGTAATCACAATGAGCACATTCAAAATCTTTAGAACCTCCATGTTTTAAAAGATGTCGTTTGAGGTTGCTTTTATAATTTGTCACAAAATCACAAGTAGCACATTTAAAACCATGTTTTAAAAGGTGTCGTTTAAAGTATTCTTTGTTATTTGTCATGTATTCACAATTAGCACATTGTAGCACACTTTGTTCGTGTGTTTTATCTTGGTGCAGCTGTTTGTTCTGTTCAGAATCGTCGGAAATGTGAATTTTAAGATTCAATCCACAATCAGTTTGTTGTTGTACATCTTCATTATCGAGCGATTTGGAGCACTGTGCAGTAATGGTAATTTCGTCTTTTATTGTAACCAATGCTTCGTTGCTTACTAAAAAGTTTCCTTCATAATCGGAATGGATTTCTTCTTCTTGTTTTGGTTCAATTTTAATAAATTGTATATCATTTCCGTCCATGCTTGTATACCTCTCGGTGCTACCACTGATCTAACAAGGAAAGACAGGGGCAGACTGGAATAGCCAATGAATAAAGAATACCAGAGAATATCAACAATATACGTGCGACCGCGATGGCTTTTGCAAATGGCGGACAGTAGTTTCCTGTTCCAGTGGCGTACCTACCTTACAGTTGTGGAAGGATACAAATATAAAGAATTTTACACGAAAACAATCTAAACCCCCATGTGTCTACTCCGCCTATGATTTTTGTTTAACTAACCTCAAACTACATTCCGATAAAAAATTTATAAATTTACATGTACTATATAAAAATAATATTGGTATTAATACTTACACATGAAATGTAATTCCCAAAGTTTTATTTTTTCTGTTTTGGAGCAACCACAAGCACAACAACTAACCATTATTTTATGTCACTGCAAAAACCACAACAAAAATTAGTCATAAGTGGCCTTTGCAAATGGCCGACTTCCGTCGCACTCTCTCTTGTATACAACATTCCCGAAGATGTGCTTTGTTCACATCGACTGACCTTTATGTGAACGTGAATGTCACTGCATTCTCGAACCTACCACATCGAGCGAAAAGTTAATCGAACGCAACGACTGGTCTAGACCACTCGTTGCGTGAAAGTCATGCGCAGTTGCAGCTACGGGACGGATCTTGCAGCTGTTTTGCTATAGAGGTTATTCAGTGCCCTAACCTATAAATTCACATATTTTCTGTGAAATAAAACATGGAATTGTTCGAGGATTTTCTGGTTATTAATAGCAGTATCCATAATGCAAAAACAAAACTAAATACAAAACTGACAAATGACAGTTCAATTCTTGTCTGTGATTGGTTAGCGCATAAAGTTTGTCCACGATTCGGGAATGCAGCTAAACTTGAACTTATCCCTATCGTATACGATCATGACGTCATGGCAGCCGGTCACATCACATGCACATCACATATCGACTAACTTCGGGAATCGATGCCCTTAGGTAATGCTCCTGGTATTCTTTATTCATTTGTGTTGTACTTACGTTTTTGTGTATCAAAATAAAGTTGCGTATTAAATTAATTAAACAAGGTAAATTTCTACATTACCGTTTTTTTTACAAGCAGCATTGTTTAGAATTATAAACAAAGCAGTTTGTTATTCAAAAAAGACCATCCACGTACGTATTCGTCGGACCCACAGTCTAATTCTGTGCGTCGGACTTACATAAGTAAGGACTTAAGAGAAATCTGTGGCTGTGGCTCAAGTACCAGTAAGGGTCAAAAGTAGGTATTAAAAAAATACGACAAGCGAAATAACCAATTGACATATACAGTGGCACCACGCTCAGAAAGTCCCTGACAGGGCGTGTCCGAGGGCGCTAGAAATTTAAACCGTACATTCTGAGGCAAAATTTAAAGACACTTTAAGGGAATTACATACCTTATCAGATCGTAGATCCCAGCTATATGCGCCTTGAAAAAGAAGAGTGTGTATAAAACTGGAGACGGAAAACGTAAAATAAAGCAAATACAAGAAGCAAAGTGTAAACTAAAATAACGTGAAGCGTCAACTGTCAAAACGGAATAATTAATAATTATGGTGCGGAATGTATCGTTCTATTGGCCAGCCTGAATTATTTCAAAATTAGTTCGCATATATTCCGGGGCTTTTTTGAGCATGGTGGCACTGTACTTTTTACTCTTATTCTTTCACTATGCTGCACAGCATTGTCGATTAATCAGCCCAGTCACTAAGTTTAAGTACACTGATAGCAGTGATAGAAAGCATTGAATGTACATATTTATAAATTCATCGATGATAGAAGGTTATTCAAAGCGTATAGGCTAATTGCACTGTTCTCAATTAAAGATTGTGGAGGACTTATGCGCAACTATATTCCTTAAATAATCCTTATTGTGGGTTGCATAACTGCACGGATCACATTTAATATGTTTGAAAGTACTTCTTGTGCGTTCGATTGTCTGTTTCAGGAGTATTCAGAGCGTGGGGGGAAAAGGTCACGTGATCACTATAGGAAATTAATAACTGTACAATAAGCGAATACAGCGTCAACATAACCTGTAAATTTTGTACAGTTTACCACAAAAGGGTGTACCTAATGCTTTTGGGTGTAAACCTGCATGAGGGTTGAGAGGTTCCACCCTGTATATACAACTTACGGTGATACATACATTTTTGAGAGTTGGTTACCATGCAATTTCTAGGTGGGAAAAAGCTGCCTGCGCCATCTAGACAGCACGAACGGGGGTTACGTTTCGCATCTTGTTTTGAATGGCGGTCGTGTACGCGTCGCTCCATAAATGTTTGTTGTTATTTTGTGTTTTTTTAATGCAGGTAGTAATCTCTGCATTTATCTTTATATTGTATTTGTGTTTTGTATGCCACATTTTATATTTTTTGTGTGTTTGAATCTTTGTTTTTGAAATGTAATGTAAAATCACATATGTGATACCGTTATGCTATTGTTTGTAATTGTTTACGTTTTTGGTGTAATGCTTGGTTAATTTATGTTTATTGATGTTGATTACTTGGTCTTGTCCCAGAAGTAACATTCATATTAGCTTTGATCATTTTATTTTAATATGTGGAAATTACCGATTCGTTTGATGTATGTACTGACTTGTTGTTTGTAACTAACATTTTCTCCCGGAATGAAGCAGTCACGGGGGTGGTAAAAACTGTAGTCAAAATTGAGCTACGACACCTAATTCCGCGATTGTCTTCGACATTCAACTGTAGGCTCGAAACCCCGAAACCAGGGGCGAGTTACCTATCTTGTCGGAGCGGGATTACGCTAATCAAAGCTCTTCAGTTTAGAATCTATGTGCGATAAATGAGTGGCGATTCAATAATTTCCACATATCTTGTTTTTAGTTACCTACAAGGCCATGTAATTTTCCATCTTGCTTTTAACAAAAGGACTTTATTGCACCAAAGATGAGTCACATCCGGTGTATTTCACTCTTTCTTAGAATCTTGGTACCTGCTTACCTGAATCATAATTCCCAAAACTTGTTTTTAACCTAAATGTTATACCTCTTGAAGTTTACCTGCTACTATTTGTGATGTTATAATTTTATGTTAGGCATTCACATCATTACAAACAATTAATTTTACAACACAATTGGATATTAATTTGACGGCTGGTTTTTTTTATTGGCAAGTTCTTTTTTTCCCAGCCTAATTGTATTTTTATTCGGTGAACCACCATTTTCAAAGTTTATTTTTGCAATGTCTATTATTTCGACTTAAATTTCCGAGCTTTCACAATCTTAATAATTGCGGTCATTATTAAACAAACTTTTCACAATTTGAGTGTTTTATTTTACGTTCCTTCCCTACTGTGCTTCAGGTCAAAACGTTATTTACAACTAACGTAAGGGGGCCCTGCCTTAGATATTTTATCACTTGCCACTTTTTCAATTTATGCTGGATCTTGTGTAGTTTTGGAGGGAATAGTCATTCGGGTGTCCATTTTTAAACGTTGCCGGGTTGCCTTTATTTCCGTGTTCTTGTAGTGTGAAGTTAGCGTAGAACCTGGGGGTTATCAACACTACAGGGTGTAAATCGGATATTTTTCATAAGTGATTCAGATAATAAATATGACACAAATGCCAATTTTCAGGATAAAATAAACACGTGATCACGTCTAGGTATTGCGGTCCGTCTGCACTCTCCGAGATGGAGTGTGAAGTCTTTTTACTCTCTTTTGTAATAAAAAAAGAATGACGGTGTTAAAACTTTTTCTGGTGTACTAATAAACGAACGCTTTCGGGCAAAAAGAGTGATCAAAACTTTTTTTATATACTCAACCGTTGTGATATAGAGGACGGATAGGGCGCCGTGCCGTTGGTCCGGGTGTTGACACCTTGTTTTAAAAACTGTACAGTTAGTTTCGAATCTGGGGCGGGGGAAGCTAGTTTCATGGTGTCTTAGCCGTGACATGAAAATTTATCCATTACAAAAACGAATATTAATTGAGAAACATTTTGAAAATGGCGCCGACATTCAAGAGTCACGTTTAGCTTTTGTTGCAAGTACGATGTTGTCGTGAGTAGATGGCGCTTTGTATTTCGGTTGTCAAAAAATGGAATTCGAAACTGAGGAATTTCCGCGAAGTTTAACGGAAGACATTTTAAAATACTTGGAACAACAGGACTATCTCTGCGCCGAAGACGATGGCCTCGCCGACAACGATCAAGAATACTTACACAATGTTCGTCACATGATCGAACAGTTAATCGAGAAGATTGCAAGTAGAGCCGAATACCTTGAGGCGTACAACGCAAAACTTAGAGAGCACAATCAGTACCCGCTTTTCAACTTAAAGGAGCTCATCCCCAACTTCGAGATAGGTATAATAAATATATTTGTTGAGATAAATATGTAACAAAATAATGCCTTACAAAAACATTTACATTTCAGACGACGATTTATACAACAAACTGACATTTCGCGAGACACTAGTCGTTGGTTCGTTCACCTCCTGCCCCACCTCTCAACTACCGACCGTCGTCGGCGGATTATGTCTCGACGTGCAATCGGCGAAAGGTAAAAATCCTCCTCTACGCCAACAGTCCGGCCTAAGCCAAAGTGTCGTTGAGCTGATTACGAATTTGGTAGCTGACAAAAGGATCGGTAAATTACATTTGCTTACAATTAACGAATAAATAGAACTTATGTCGTACTCAGGTAAAAAGTCGTTATCCGACCACGAACTAGACAAATTTATTATTAATCTCAAGCCGCGTTACGAAAGAACAAATTGTAAATTTCTGGTACATCTTTCTTCGGAGTTTGACGTCGACGGACACCAGGCCGGCTCCCGTATAACTGCGTGGGTGGATAGGAATTTTCATACTCTGGAAGAAAAACGACAAGAGTTAGTATTTCCTTTGAAGCAAAAATAACATAATGCGTAAGGTCCAAAATACAGACGTAACTGAAGATATTCACTACCTTAAAAGTGCTATAGCCAGTATTTCATGATATAATTCAATGTCATCTCTTTTTTTTTGGGCTGCGTATGGGTGGTCTAATTTTAAAACAGACGCGAGTCGTCAATTTTCCGTTGGTTCCGTTTCGGGCAATTTTTGCTCAGAAATCACCTAGGATACACCCTGTAGAAACAACTTATATATGAGACGCATTTGTCGTAGATTTATAATAATTGATGGCGAGGTGAATGAGAAAATGCTTTACGTGGGGATCCAGCCACGGCGTTACTATGTAAAGCACGCGCACACGACTACGCAGCTGGAGGATAAAAAGTACTACAAAATGGAGGACGTATCCAAGATGGTATGCGAAGGGTCTAATTTTCTTTTAATGCGATATCTGGCGATAACTCGGTACGTGGGACAATTTGAACTTACAACGCTGTATATAAACGGCGATATATGTCGCAACCTCTATGTAAGTATGCACTGATTACAGCAAGGTAACGGTAAGTGGCACTTTTGCTCAATACATAAAACATATTACCTCTGCTCTGGTTGGTTCTGTTGTATGACCCCTTTAGTGCTCATAGCCACTTTTTTGGGATATGAGTAAAAAATGCACGCTTTTCTGTAGCACTAAAGACTGGCAAGTTGTGGGATTCGAACTCACCACGTGTGAGGTTAAAGTCCGAATCTTACACTTCGAATAAAAATGCGCTTTCCGAGAGTTAAAAGGATCTTTCATAAGGAAAAGAGGAAAACGCCGTTTTGGCACGGCTGGTAGGCTGCGGTGCGCAGGACGGCTAGACGTTTCCAACGCGCCGGGGAGAAAAACCGACGCAGGGAAGAGTAAAGTGGGGGGGGGGAGTTGCGTTAGGTTCGCGCGAGTTTCATAGGACCCGGGATTTTGTTTAAATTTTCACTATCTCAAATACCGTGTGTCCTACTTTGGTTGAGACTGCAGTGTATCTCAGCTGTTTTTAAAGATAGACACTTGCGGTTTTCGCGACCCTGGCGTAACCAAAAAATGTTTGTACCACCGTTTCTGATTTAACTCAAAGTTGGTATTTTTTTAAAAGCAACACCCTGTATATCTTAACGTCATTTTTTGCATTATAATTCCTGATTAAGTACATTGATGTATCACAACCTATATATCTTTGTAATTTTAGCAATGAAAATCAATAAAAACCTTATTTTTTAATGTTTTTAAATAGTAGGCCGTGGATTCATGGAGCTTTTGTTTTGTTTGTTGTATCCATGGTAACTAAGGCGGTCGAAAATTAACAAATGGCTAATGGTAGAAACATGTCATTTCAAAATTTTGAAAAATATGATCTATACCAATAACTTCAGAACGGCTGCACCAAATTAAATAATTCCTTTTTTGTTGTGTTTGTTATTATCAGGACAAGGTTTGTATATACGATAATTTCCGAAAAATTGTACGAAAAGACGTAAAACAATTTTTTTTTCACCATTTCAAATCCGAATACAACCAATTGATGGCGCCAAAGCGAGATCTACTGGATCTACTACGGCTCTACCTACCGTCGACTTGCGGCGAAAAAATGGACGACCAAATGTATAAATTCCGTATGACCGCGAAGGTTTCTGTTGTAGTAAAACACTCAGAAATTCTCACGGGAAGGGGAAAATTTAACAATTACTTGTGTTCAGTGAAGAAAATGGTTGTACACGAAATTGTGTAACTTTGGGTATAAAAAAGTTTAATTTTTGAGGGGAATGCTTAGCCCTCATTTGATTTTTCCAAATATCTCCGAAACCAAAGAGGCACAAACTGTGAGAATAAATAATTTTAAAATTTAAGATGGCAGTTACGCCCTCTGGTAGCCATTTTTAGAACTTGAAAATATTTTCCAGCGATTCTTCATGACCGATTTACCCAATAATTTTTGTTACTCCTAAGTCATACGACGAACGGTTCTCGAGATATGGCCGAGAAACAGTCTTATTGGGTCACCCAGTATATGTACCTATCTGTTTTCAAATATGATTTTTTTTGTAAAAGATATTTGGATTCTTCAAATACTTCGGGTTACGTTTTTGTTTCACTATACACGGTGTCCATTTTTCGAATGCCACCACGGGGATCTCACATATCTAGAAAGTTGGTTAAATGAGGGCAAAGTTGCAAATTTCCGTGCTGAATAAGAATCTGAAAATAAATTTGAAATATCTTCAATAGTTTTGAAGATATCGCAAAAAAACGAAAATTTTTGATTTTCGTTTTTAATTTTTGTATGATAAACTAATCGTAGTCGACATTTCTAATTATCACATTATTCGGACACTTTTTAATGGAGATTTTAAATATGGCATCCTGTTTTTAATTAGGCAACTCAATGAATAAAGAATACCAGGAAAGAGAATATCAACAATTTACGTGAGATCGCGATGGCTTTTGCAAACGGCGGACAGTAGTTTCCTGTTCCAGTGGCGTACCTACCTTACAGTTGTAGAAGGATACAATTATAAAGAATTTTACACGAAAACAATCTAAACCCCTATGTGTCTACTCGGCCTATGACTTTTGTTTAACTAACCTCAAACTACATTCCGATAAAAAATTTGTAAATTTACATGTACTATATAAAAATAATATTGGTATCAATACTTACACATGAAATGTAATTCCCAAACTTCTATTTTTTTCCGTTTTGGAGCAACCACACGCACAACAACTAACCATTATTTTATGTCTGCAAAAACCACAACAAAAATTAGTCATAAGTGGCTTTTCAAATGGCCGACTTCCGTCCCAGTCTCTCTTGTATACAACCTGAGTAATGCTCCTTCCTGGTATTCTTTATTCATTGTGGCAACTTTAGCTTGTCTTATGGGCGGCATATTGAATTTTGACATTTTGGGATTACGTCTTTTTTTAGCGCATTTCCACAAAAATAAAAAAAAATGCGCTATTGTGGCCACTTTGTCCGTCCGTCCGTCCGTCCGTCCGGTTGTCCGTCCGCTCGTTTTGCGGCGCTACTAGTTCTTTATCTTACGAGCTATTGTTCTACTTTTTTCGCTATTTGGTTCGTTATGGTGTCGAGTCTTGTACCAAGGAAGGAATTTTTTCTGTACCGCTTACAAAAAAAGTTATTGTAAAAAAAAACAAAAAACCGTTTTTACATGTTCCATAATTTTACACTTTTGCCGTTTATTAACGATCCTAGAGATCGTTTATAATTTTGCATTGCTATCTGTCGCCTGTCGGTTGGTCTGTCCGTCTGTTCCATTGTCTGTCTGTCCATCTATCTGTCCGTGTGAACGATAACTTTGTTTAGAAATGTTCGATCACTTTTACATCTCCGTTAGTTATGAACTGAATTGCATGAAATTAAATATGGGCATAGCTTTAGCCATTTATAATACGCAACGCCAAAAGTTGAATCGAATCGATTCAAAATTCACAGTGCCCTTTTCGCATCTCGACCATTTATAAACCGAATTGCAAATTTTTTTACTTATAAAAGCATTTTAATGAAATTTGATACATAGGCACTTGGAATAAAGGAAAATCAAACGCCAATTTCAAAATTTGGTTTTGCGCATGCGCAGTGCCAACTTTTTTGTTTATGGAAGAATTTAAACGAAATTTGATACATAGGCACTTGGGATAAAGGAAAATCAAACGCCAATTTCAAAAATTGGTTTTGCGCATGCGCAGTGCCAACTTTTTTTATTTATGGAAGAATTTAAACGAAATTTGATACATAGGCACTTGGGATAAAGGAAAATCAAACGCCAATTTCAAAATTTTATTTTGCGCATGCGCAGTGCCAACTTTTTTATCTATGGAAGCATTTAAGTGAAATTTGATATTTAGGCGCTTGGAACAAAGGAAAATCTAACATTAGTTTCAAAATTAAGGTTGGCGCATGCGGAGTTCCAACTTTCTTATTTAGAAAAGCATTTAAATGAAATTCTTCTCATAAACTGACATTGAAGTAGCACGACAAAAATGGATTGCCCATGTGCAACGCTATCTTTCATATTTGTGGCCGGATTTTTATGATTTTATAGAAGTTGCATCTTACAAATGGGAAATGAATGCAAGTGGAAATGCGCTTTATGTAAATCGTTTACGATTACTTTTTAACTTGTTCTCTTTACAACGATATGTTCTAATTTTAATTTTCTTGCAAAACGAAGGTTCAATTCTGTTCAGATGAAAATCGAATTTCTACTTCTCTGACAACGCTGTAACCAGACAGATGGATCATACTGTCAAACTTTTGTTTACAACAAAAAAACGTTTTGTTTTTCCAAAGCACTCTTCTCAAAAAATTAAAAATTGTATTTTTAGGACAAATGTGATACTGAACCACCATGTGTGATATATCGCTGTAAAGACAAAAAAAGGCGTAATCCCAAAATGTCAAAATTCAAAATGGCGCCCATAAGAAAAACTAAAGTTGCCACGTGTTTCTACGTCATCTTGAAAGTAATTAAAAACAGGATGCCATATTTGAAATCTCCATTAAAAAGTGTCCGAATGTGTTAACTAGAAATGTCTATGTTCAAAACTATTGAAGATATTTCAAATTTCTTTTCAGATTCTTATTCAGCACGAAAATTGGCAACTTCGCCCCTATTTAACCAACTTTCTATCTCTTAAGATAAGTGAGATCTCTATAGTGGCACTCGAAAAATTGACACCGTGTATATTGTGGGGGTACGATTTAATTATTTATAAAAAGTGGTAGTCGTAAGCACATAAACATAAATGCCCAGGAATTACTTTTGACCATTAAATTACAGTCCTCTAACAACTTTCAATACAACCTGTAATCTAACATTATGGGTCCAGTAACAATGAAATAAAAAGAGTGTCGCTATGTTTACAATGTAACTTTCGTGTCGCATACGTCACCGGCATCCTGTTCTGTACCGCGTACGTAGCAAAAGAAAAAGAATAAATAGACTGCTTTCAGAGACGTCTGTAGGCAAATACTGAAACTGCGTATGGTTTACTTTTACGCTAAATTAACTTTTGCAGTGCATCTAGGTATCTACCTTTTTTAACGCGTCGCCCTTTTTGCTATGCCGCGGCCATACTGTAAGATGTATACAGGGTGTCTTAAATTGAATAAGATAACATGGCTATCTTTAATATTATTATACTCACAGATTCCGTTAAATTGACAAAGTTGTTTTTGATGCTGATGGATTTTCAGTTGCGATATTTTAAAAAAATAAATCGTTTCGTAGATAATTGAAAAAAAGTGAAAATCGCCATTTTTAAAAAGTTCAAATATTTTCGTTTGTGCTACTCGCTTTCCCGGAGAAACGGTGGGCGGGGCCAAGGAAATGCTACACCCACCCAACCTTACTATTGTAAAACAAAGTACTGGAATCGTTTGTGCTGGAATTATTATCGTTTGTGCTATTTGTTTTCCCAGAGAAACGGTGGGCGGGGCCAACGAAATGCGACCCCCGCCCAATCTTAATATTGTCAAAAAAACTACTGGAATCGTTTGTGCTTCGTTTGTGCTCGTTTGTTGTTTGTATTTATCTCTAGGTAAATATCGACCTTATTATAAAAAATGTTCTATACAAAAGGGAGGTCGCTTACGTCATTAGAAGGCTAAAGTCACTAGATATAGAAAGTACCGGAATTTTTTGGGCAAATTTGCTGCCAACTTAAAAAAATTGAAACAAAATCTAAATTTCTGTAATTTTTTTATAACCTAACTTTGCATAGTACTGTCATGTTTTATAAAAATATATACGAAAGGGCACTTATACTCGTATTAATCGATCAATAATAATATTTCGTGTCAGGGCTGTGCAATGAAACAAGCACAAAATAAACATTATTCTGACTACTTCCAAGTTCCAAGAAGGATTAAAAACTGCCCTCTTATCAAAGTACGGGGTGGAGGGGGAGGGGGTTTGAGTGGAACTAGTTTTATCCTTCATGGTACTCTAATGAAAGGTCTCAACTAAAGGAATTAATTTCTACCAACCATTATCCCAACTCCTCGACCTCTGATCGTGATCTGGTATATTCCCAATTATAACGAAATTATTCGCGATAAATGCATTGAATTTATAGCTATTCAATGGCAAACGTAAACATAAACAAGCGAGAAAGCTGAATACGAATGATAAAAACTCAGTTCTACAAATTACAGATATCAAATTACAACGGTGGTCCTCCTTATATTATTATCTCGACAGCTGCGCCTTATCTGTTTATTTTTACACGTTACAAAGATCATACTTATCACGTTAGAATATGCTAGGTAGCGGAATCTTGCGGTTGATAGCGACACTATTCTAATATTGGGGGGAGATGCAGGGAGTGATTTCCAAATTCTTCAATGTAAACGCCACCTTAATAGAAGTGACTCCATAAATATGAATGTTGGTATTGGGCAATCTGCGCATGCGCACATCTGATTTTTACAATATGCAATATGTCTACCTTTACTATAGACCATTCGCACCTTAGTATGCAGTATGGGGCTTATGGAGAAACAGTACATGCTTGCCAAACTTATTATAGGATCGATTACTGCACCGTAAAACGGTAGTTTAGACACTATTTATTACTTTTTAACCTAACCTCAGAAGTCAAAAAGGTAAATTAATAACAAGTTGTAATTGTTTGTCAAATGTGGCCGAGAACAGCTTGTATTTATTAAGTCCCCAAAAATTTACAAATGTACAGTATACATATTAGTCACTGGAATCGAATTGAAATTCATCGGAAGATGACTGCGACACTTGAATTATAAATTCTTCAACATCATCTTGAAGATAATCTGCTGCCCACATGCCATCTTCGATAGTTTTCACGTGATTGACATAATGTTGCCAATTTTGAACCGTAACTTGTGAATAACCCATTTTTATTAATTCTTCCATGTCCTTTATTTTAAATGTTTTGTTATTCATTTTGATATGATGTTTAACTTGAGCCCACACCATTTCAATGGGATTTAATTCACAATGGTATGGAGGTAAACGGAGAATCTCGTAACCTTTTTCTTGTGCAATAACATCAAGCTTATTTTTGTCGTAGTGATGCCGAACATGCGCAACAGAAGCCAGTAGGTCTCGTTTTAATGGATTTTCTTCAATCGGTACATTTTTCTCACGAAGCCAATCTATAATGTGTTCTTTTCTCCACGACATTGTTGGTATCTTCTCCAACTTTCTACTGTGGTACGAGGCATTGTCAATAACAATGACTGAATTCGGTGGCACATTTGGTAGAAGCTGTTCAAAAAACCACTTTTCATAAGTGTCTGCATCCATTTCGTTGTGTGCATCAGCAGTGTTCTTTTTGCAGAGAAAAGTCAGTTCCGCGCCCGGAATAAAACCATTATCACCACCAGCATGTACTAACGCAAAGCGAGGCCCTAGACCAGTGGGTGATTTTAAACCTGTACTGAGTCCTTTGATGAATGCCTGACGATTGCTTTCAACGGTGGTGTCATGCCACGCCCTGCTCACCGAATGACCAATGTTAACCCATGACTCATCCGTATACACAATATTTTTACCTAAAATATAAATATTATGTAATTTGCAATTAAATATAATAAAAAGATTAAGCACCTTCTTCTCTCAACTTCCTGATGCGACGTAGGTATTTATGTCTCCATCGTATAATATCATCCCGTTCAATAAGGATACTCTTGCGGCCAACCTTCTTAAATTCAAAACCCATATCTTTCAAGAGATTGAATAATGTGGTGCGTTTAAAGTTGGGTAGATCGTTATCGTCATTTACGGAAGCTAAGATGCTGTTCATAGTTGGTGGAATATTTGTAATGAAGAAGTTATGCACTTTACGTCGAATAACTGATTGCACATTTTCATCATACACATGAAGACGATCATTGCTTTGTTTCCCTTTTCTTTGCTTGCGTTTTTTCGGGCTTGATACACCTTCGTTTCCGTCTTCCTTTTTAATGGCATAGATGCTCCGTTCAGAACAACATAAAGCTTTACTTGCTTCTTTCACAGCTGCAGTAACGTTCATCGTTCCCGAGAAATAGTTCAGCACGTTGATAATGAGGTGTTTCTCCTTCCGGCTAAAACACTCTCCTTTATGGCGTTTCACGTTAGCAGATCCTGCTTCAGCTTCGGCTTCCTTCCATTTAATGGGATATTCTAAAAAGATGAAATCAAATAACGGTTCTACAAGAACACTCAAAGTTACCTTGTATATAAAGTACGAGATGGAGGCGTTCTTAAAAGAACGATTTTTAAAGCAATGAGACAATAAAATGTGTTAAATACGAAAGACAAAAACGAACCACACACGTAATGACAATACAAGAAGATTTGACGTTATATTTTGTTTTAAAGCTTAAATTCAATCATATGTAAGTTTGGCATCATTGCGGTAAGGAATAAGGATAGCGTTATTGAAGAATGACGCAAATTAGTAAAGGAGGGATATAGTCCATAAGACCCCATACTGCATACTAAGGTGCGAATGCTCTATAGAAGTAGGTGTGGTTAAAACTTCCAACAAAATATAATAAACGAGGTAATAAATAACAAATTGCGCAGCGCATTTGAATACGCGCGTGCGCAGTAGTAACTTTCTTACTTATGTAGCGATTTTACTGCCAAAAATCAAAAGTGCCACTTACAAAATGTAGTTAATAAATTCGGAAACAAATGCTGCTTTTAGAAATGCAGTGGCGTGGAAAAGGGAATTGTCAATGACCAAAAATTAGACTTGTGCAAAATTCAACGAACAATTATCGAACAATGCGGAATTGTACACTACAGTACAACCATTTTGACACTGCACGGTAAGTCAATCGCAAGCTTCACCCAAAACTACCGGTTAATTTCAGGTCAAATTGTTAAACAAGAATGGGCCAGCTGCAATTACATCCTACAGGTCAACCCCTTGGCGTACATTCACAATGAAAAGCCCATCGGAAACGAGCACCTTCTCCTGCAGCACGTTTGGGAGAAGGACATGCAGTTAATGTCGAAATTTCTCGATTGCAAAACGGAATACACGATGGACATCAAGACGTACTTGGCCGACCATCCCGAATTAAAAAGCATGATGGCCGACTACATCCAGCAGACGATCTTTATGAAACCGGAAGACATTCTCGACTTCACAATCGCGCACTTTAAACGCTTCTGTCAATGTAACGACGATTAAACCACTCACCTGACGCTACGTGTTCTTAGTCGGGTGGCAGATGCCGCAGTTTGACGTTTGGTTGCCGACGCACTGCTCGTGAAAGCAATGCTTGCAGTTGTAGACGACGATATTATTTAGCCTCAGCACGTCTGCAAACAGCGAGTAGATTACGAAGGCCGGGTTTCATCAGCACTTACCTCGCGTGATAACGGAACGATGACAGGCGCTGCACACCATCTCGTCGATCACGCCTACGCCCCTCTGCTGACTACGGACCAATTTGTTGTGCAAGTTGAAGTAGTCGGACACGAGGATTTTTTTGCAGCCTTCCTGCACGGAAACCTGCAGGTTGTAGTCGCGCAACATTTTCACGAGCGAATTTTTGAGGCCGGGGATCTGTTCGCCGCTTTTTATTTTGTTCACGAGCACTGTCGGATCCACATAGGTGCCGATGTGCTGGAGAAGGTAGGTAATGAATTCTGAAAGAGGAAGAATCACAGTCACATCTTGTGGTTTACAGTTTGGCTAAAAAAATTCAATGTCGGTAAAGTAGGTTTCTTGATGAGTTGCAGAACACCAATAAAAGTACAGTACTTGATTAAGGTCATTTTATAGCCCACTGGCAGTCCAAATCTTATGTGCACAAAAAACTGTTTAAGATTTGTCTTATCTTAAGGCGCGTATACATCTGAGCATTGGGTCCGAATGAGCAAGGCGAGCGCGAATGAGCATTCAAATGTGGACGACTGAGCAACGTGCGCCGAGCACGCTCGACCCGATCCAAATTTTGTCGGTAGATCAAAGCGAGCGCTTGCGGCGAACACGCTCATACGTGCTCAGTGTGGACATCGACAGGGAACGGAAAGGACATACATATTGAAACGCGCACTACGAGCATTCATTGAGCGAAGCTCATGTGTCTCGCTCGCGTGTCCCATTCAGATGTGTACTCAGCCCCCTTTCCAAATGCTCATTCGCGCTCGCCTTGCTCATTCGACCCAATGCTCAGATGTATACGCGCCTTTAAATTCCAAAATGGCGGACGAGTCAGCTGTAGTATATACAGCGTGTCTTAAATTGAATTTTGTAAAAACTTCAAATATTTTAATAACAAATAGAACTACCGAAAAAAGTTTCAAATAAAAGTTGTAAAATTCGATGGGATAAATTCAATGGGTGTAAACAAAAATTTTTCAAAATGGCGGTTTTCGAGATATTGACATTATGTTCCTTATTTTAAATGGACTGCTTAAATTGGATTTAACGTCACTCGAAGTTTACAATGTATTTCTTATGGCAATAATTCCTGGGCAATGTCGATGGTGACTGCGAGACAATAAACGAACACTCAATCAATCACAATCAGCCATGGAATTATTGCCATAAGAAATACATTGTAAACTTCGAGGCAAAAATGCAAGGTTGAGTTCCAAATGAATTACTATGTGTTTAGTATCACTGGTTTTGTAATTGTTTTGTCTATCTAGTGACGTAAAAATCCAATATGGCGTCCATTTAAATTAAAGAAGTTGATGGCAATATCTCGAAAATAGCCATTTCTGTAAGTTCGTGTAAGAGAGATCGTTGCCATTGATTTCATTTCGTAGTTTCTTTTTCTGTCAACAGAGGTCACGCACAGTAATCACTCTATCTTTAGTGTACAGTGGTATTAATATATCTATGTGTACAGTGTACTTATAGAGACAGTGGCGACAATAGAGTGTCTTATTTTTGATTGGGTATTGAGATCCGCGGCCAAGTTGCGTCGAGTAAATATATTGTAATATATTGCATTTTTCGATGCAACATGGCGAATGGGCTCCTATTGTCGCCACTGTACTTTTCAGTCATTTTTTTAAATCATTATTATACAGCTATCTTCAAAACTACAATTTTTGTAAAGAAGTGTTATCCACAATTATAAAAACTTTGCCACCAACCAACGTACTTTAAATTTGTGACACATATAACCCTTAAATTCTGCCTTATCCCCCGTCAGACGGGCGTTACTAATTTGCTCACGCAGTTAATCGGCCAGTGCCGTACCCGCAAACCATACACTCATAAATAATAGAGCGACCGAATGTTGGCCTATAATGCGACTACCATGTACAGGGTGGTCCAAATTGGACACTTTGGTATGGAAACACCCTTTATTTTAACAGATAGGAAAAAATGGACCTAGGAGTCTGTAGCCCAATTTCAAAGAGAAATCACTGGCGCAAACAGAATTCAGCTATCACTAATCGTTTGGCCGCCAGACGGCGTTTCTCGAATTGAGTCGATTTCCTTAATGCCCCATGACTTTCTTATTATTAAAGATAATTGATTTTGGCAAAATCTTTCTTAGTGCTTGTTCACAATGGATATAAGAGTTACAAAAACATAACCGATACATAAAACATAATATTGACATAAGACATAATTTTACGCAGGTGGAGAAAGTGTTCACAGTGACCGTAAGATTATAATTATCTGCGTAGGCGCAAATCCAAAATTTAAACTCTGCAAAACGTCAAGAACATAGCTATATTATTTGTGGTGTATATGTGTGTGTCACTGAGATGGATGGAAATTTCAACAGTTTTATTGCTTTTACTGTTAAGAAGACAGAGAAGAGAGACAAAGTTGTTACAAAACAAAAACGGCGTTGGTGGGTCAGACCTATAAATCGAGACCGAGAGAAAAGGGGAGAATTTAAGCATTTAAGCGTGTCTAGAAATGAAGCTGCATGATGAAGAATGGTTTTTTTCATACACCAGGATTATTCGATCACCTATTAACCTTATATCTTTTGTCCCCTTTATTAAACAATTAGGGTTTTAATTGCACCAAACTAATTAATAATTCGACGTCTATACGTTTTCCATGTCGTGTTGGATACCTATAATCAAAGAATAACACACGAAGGACCAAACCACACCAAACTATGAAATAATGCGCCAAAAACTATGTACCAATTTAAAAATAACCAGATTGTGTTGGCAGAAGAGATGTCATCGACGTTAGACGTAGTAACTGAAATGTCAAACCAACAGCGCAGTGCTGCATCTTTGTACCCAACAGAAATACCCCTAATTCCACTAGATTTTTCATAAAACCTACGTAAAGTTGAAACCGACCCAACTTTATGTATTTTTTATGTACCCTTTCGGTAGGACATAAAACATACGCAAACATTTACAACAAAATAAAAATTATGTAATCATTGTGAACACATACGTTGGTTTGCTACTATTCAACATTATGAATTATGTATCTGTTATGTTTTTGTTACGCTTATGTCCATTGTGAACAAGCACTTAG
>NW_022170250.1:4881014-4975810 GCF_008802855.1 Photinus pyralis
TTGTAGTGTGAAGTTAGCGTAGAACCTGGGGGTTATCAACACTACAGGGTGTAAATCGGATATTTTTCATAAGTGATTCAGATAATAAATATGACACAAATGCCAATTTTCAGGATAAAATAAACACGTGATCACGTCTAGGTATTGCGGTCCGTCTGCACTCTCCGAGATGGAGTGTGAAGTCTTTTTACTCTCTTTTGTAATAAAAAAAGAATGACGGTGTTAAAACTTTTTCTGGTGTACTAATAAACGAACGCTTTCGGGCAAAAAGAGTGATCAAAACTTTTTTTATATACTCAACCGTTGTGATATAGAGGACGGATAGGGCGCCGTGCCGTTGGTCCGGGTGTTGACACCTTGTTTTAAAAACTGTACAGTTAGTTTCGAATCTGGGGCGGGGGAAGCTAGTTTCATGGTGTCTTAGCCGTGACATGAAAATTTATCCATTACAAAAACGAATATTAATTGAGAAACATTTTGAAAATGGCGCCGACATTCAAGAGTCACGTTTAGCTTTTGTTGCAAGTACGATGTTGTCGTGAGTAGATGGCGCTTTGTATTTCGGTTGTCAAAAAATGGAATTCGAAACTGAGGAATTTCCGCGAAGTTTAACGGAAGACATTTTAAAATACTTGGAACAACAGGACTATCTCTGCGCCGAAGACGATGGCCTCGCCGACAACGATCAAGAATACTTACACAATGTTCGTCACATGATCGAACAGTTAATCGAGAAGATTGCAAGTAGAGCCGAATACCTTGAGGCGTACAACGCAAAACTTAGAGAGCACAATCAGTACCCGCTTTTCAACTTAAAGGAGCTCATCCCCAACTTCGAGATAGGTATAATAAATATATTTGTTGAGATAAATATGTAACAAAATAATGCCTTACAAAAACATTTACATTTCAGACGACGATTTATACAACAAACTGACATTTCGCGAGACACTAGTCGTTGGTTCGTTCACCTCCTGCCCCACCTCTCAACTACCGACCGTCGTCGGCGGATTATGTCTCGACGTGCAATCGGCGAAAGGTAAAAATCCTCCTCTACGCCAACAGTCCGGCCTAAGCCAAAGTGTCGTTGAGCTGATTACGAATTTGGTAGCTGACAAAAGGATCGGTAAATTACATTTGCTTACAATTAACGAATAAATAGAACTTATGTCGTACTCAGGTAAAAAGTCGTTATCCGACCACGAACTAGACAAATTTATTATTAATCTCAAGCCGCGTTACGAAAGAACAAATTGTAAATTTCTGGTACATCTTTCTTCGGAGTTTGACGTCGACGGACACCAGGCCGGCTCCCGTATAACTGCGTGGGTGGATAGGAATTTTCATACTCTGGAAGAAAAACGACAAGAGTTAGTATTTCCTTTGAAGCAAAAATAACATAATGCGTAAGGTCCAAAATACAGACGTAACTGAAGATATTCACTACCTTAAAAGTGCTATAGCCAGTATTTCATGATATAATTCAATGTCATCTCTTTTTTTTTGGGCTGCGTATGGGTGGTCTAATTTTAAAACAGACGCGAGTCGTCAATTTTCCGTTGGTTCCGTTTCGGGCAATTTTTGCTCAGAAATCACCTAGGATACACCCTGTAGAAACAACTTATATATGAGACGCATTTGTCGTAGATTTATAATAATTGATGGCGAGGTGAATGAGAAAATGCTTTACGTGGGGATCCAGCCACGGCGTTACTATGTAAAGCACGCGCACACGACTACGCAGCTGGAGGATAAAAAGTACTACAAAATGGAGGACGTATCCAAGATGGTATGCGAAGGGTCTAATTTTCTTTTAATGCGATATCTGGCGATAACTCGGTACGTGGGACAATTTGAACTTACAACGCTGTATATAAACGGCGATATATGTCGCAACCTCTATGTAAGTATGCACTGATTACAGCAAGGTAACGGTAAGTGGCACTTTTGCTCAATACATAAAACATATTACCTCTGCTCTGGTTGGTTCTGTTGTATGACCCCTTTAGTGCTCATAGCCACTTTTTTGGGATATGAGTAAAAAATGCACGCTTTTCTGTAGCACTAAAGACTGGCAAGTTGTGGGATTCGAACTCACCACGTGTGAGGTTAAAGTCCGAATCTTACACTTCGAATAAAAATGCGCTTTCCGAGAGTTAAAAGGATCTTTCATAAGGAAAAGAGGAAAACGCCGTTTTGGCACGGCTGGTAGGCTGCGGTGCGCAGGACGGCTAGACGTTTCCAACGCGCCGGGGAGAAAAACCGACGCAGGGAAGAGTAAAGTGGGGGGGGGGAGTTGCGTTAGGTTCGCGCGAGTTTCATAGGACCCGGGATTTTGTTTAAATTTTCACTATCTCAAATACCGTGTGTCCTACTTTGGTTGAGACTGCAGTGTATCTCAGCTGTTTTTAAAGATAGACACTTGCGGTTTTCGCGACCCTGGCGTAACCAAAAAATGTTTGTACCACCGTTTCTGATTTAACTCAAAGTTGGTATTTTTTTAAAAGCAACACCCTGTATATCTTAACGTCATTTTTTGCATTATAATTCCTGATTAAGTACATTGATGTATCACAACCTATATATCTTTGTAATTTTAGCAATGAAAATCAATAAAAACCTTATTTTTTAATGTTTTTAAATAGTAGGCCGTGGATTCATGGAGCTTTTGTTTTGTTTGTTGTATCCATGGTAACTAAGGCGGTCGAAAATTAACAAATGGCTAATGGTAGAAACATGTCATTTCAAAATTTTGAAAAATATGATCTATACCAATAACTTCAGAACGGCTGCACCAAATTAAATAATTCCTTTTTTGTTGTGTTTGTTATTATCAGGACAAGGTTTGTATATACGATAATTTCCGAAAAATTGTACGAAAAGACGTAAAACAATTTTTTTTTCACCATTTCAAATCCGAATACAACCAATTGATGGCGCCAAAGCGAGATCTACTGGATCTACTACGGCTCTACCTACCGTCGACTTGCGGCGAAAAAATGGACGACCAAATGTATAAATTCCGTATGACCGCGAAGGTTTCTGTTGTAGTAAAACACTCAGAAATTCTCACGGGAAGGGGAAAATTTAACAATTACTTGTGTTCAGTGAAGAAAATGGTTGTACACGAAATTGTGTAACTTTGGGTATAAAAAAGTTTAATTTTTGAGGGGAATGCTTAGC
This sequence comes from Photinus pyralis, assembly GCF_008802855.1. Taxonomy (NCBI): domain Eukaryota; kingdom Metazoa; phylum Arthropoda; class Insecta; order Coleoptera; family Lampyridae; genus Photinus; species Photinus pyralis. The sequence continues at coordinate 4,884,198 of NW_022170250.1, forward strand.
CCTCATTTGATTTTTCCAAATATCTCCGAAACCAAAGAGGCACAAACTGTGAGAATAAATAATTTTAAAATTTAAGATGGCAGTTACGCCCTCTGGTAGCCATTTTTAGAACTTGAAAATATTTTCCAGCGATTCTTCATGACCGATTTACCCAATAATTTTTGTTACTCCTAAGTCATACGACGAACGGTTCTCGAGATATGGCCGAGAAACAGTCTTATTGGGTCACCCAGTATATGTACCTATCTGTTTTCAAATATGATTTTTTTTGTAAAAGATATTTGGATTCTTCAAATACTTCGGGTTACGTTTTTGTTTCACTATACACGGTGTCCATTTTTCGAATGCCACCACGGGGATCTCACATATCTAGAAAGTTGGTTAAATGAGGGCAAAGTTGCAAATTTCCGTGCTGAATAAGAATCTGAAAATAAATTTGAAATATCTTCAATAGTTTTGAAGATATCGCAAAAAAACGAAAATTTTTGATTTTCGTTTTTAATTTTTGTATGATAAACTAATCGTAGTCGACATTTCTAATTATCACATTATTCGGACACTTTTTAATGGAGATTTTAAATATGGCATCCTGTTTTTAATTAGGCAACTCAATGAATAAAGAATACCAGGAAAGAGAATATCAACAATTTACGTGAGATCGCGATGGCTTTTGCAAACGGCGGACAGTAGTTTCCTGTTCCAGTGGCGTACCTACCTTACAGTTGTAGAAGGATACAATTATAAAGAATTTTACACGAAAACAATCTAAACCCCTATGTGTCTACTCGGCCTATGACTTTTGTTTAACTAACCTCAAACTACATTCCGATAAAAAATTTGTAAATTTACATGTACTATATAAAAATAATATTGGTATCAATACTTACACATGAAATGTAATTCCCAAACTTCTATTTTTTTCCGTTTTGGAGCAACCACACGCACAACAACTAACCATTATTTTATGTCTGCAAAAACCACAACAAAAATTAGTCATAAGTGGCTTTTCAAATGGCCGACTTCCGTCCCAGTCTCTCTTGTATACAACCTGAGTAATGCTCCTTCCTGGTATTCTTTATTCATTGTGGCAACTTTAGCTTGTCTTATGGGCGGCATATTGAATTTTGACATTTTGGGATTACGTCTTTTTTTAGCGCATTTCCACAAAAATAAAAAAAAATGCGCTATTGTGGCCACTTTGTCCGTCCGTCCGTCCGTCCGTCCGGTTGTCCGTCCGCTCGTTTTGCGGCGCTACTAGTTCTTTATCTTACGAGCTATTGTTCTACTTTTTTCGCTATTTGGTTCGTTATGGTGTCGAGTCTTGTACCAAGGAAGGAATTTTTTCTGTACCGCTTACAAAAAAAGTTATTGTAAAAAAAAACAAAAAACCGTTTTTACATGTTCCATAATTTTACACTTTTGCCGTTTATTAACGATCCTAGAGATCGTTTATAATTTTGCATTGCTATCTGTCGCCTGTCGGTTGGTCTGTCCGTCTGTTCCATTGTCTGTCTGTCCATCTATCTGTCCGTGTGAACGATAACTTTGTTTAGAAATGTTCGATCACTTTTACATCTCCGTTAGTTATGAACTGAATTGCATGAAATTAAATATGGGCATAGCTTTAGCCATTTATAATACGCAACGCCAAAAGTTGAATCGAATCGATTCAAAATTCACAGTGCCCTTTTCGCATCTCGACCATTTATAAACCGAATTGCAAATTTTTTTACTTATAAAAGCATTTTAATGAAATTTGATACATAGGCACTTGGAATAAAGGAAAATCAAACGCCAATTTCAAAATTTGGTTTTGCGCATGCGCAGTGCCAACTTTTTTGTTTATGGAAGAATTTAAACGAAATTTGATACATAGGCACTTGGGATAAAGGAAAATCAAACGCCAATTTCAAAAATTGGTTTTGCGCATGCGCAGTGCCAACTTTTTTTATTTATGGAAGAATTTAAACGAAATTTGATACATAGGCACTTGGGATAAAGGAAAATCAAACGCCAATTTCAAAATTTTATTTTGCGCATGCGCAGTGCCAACTTTTTTATCTATGGAAGCATTTAAGTGAAATTTGATATTTAGGCGCTTGGAACAAAGGAAAATCTAACATTAGTTTCAAAATTAAGGTTGGCGCATGCGGAGTTCCAACTTTCTTATTTAGAAAAGCATTTAAATGAAATTCTTCTCATAAACTGACATTGAAGTAGCACGACAAAAATGGATTGCCCATGTGCAACGCTATCTTTCATATTTGTGGCCGGATTTTTATGATTTTATAGAAGTTGCATCTTACAAATGGGAAATGAATGCAAGTGGAAATGCGCTTTATGTAAATCGTTTACGATTACTTTTTAACTTGTTCTCTTTACAACGATATGTTCTAATTTTAATTTTCTTGCAAAACGAAGGTTCAATTCTGTTCAGATGAAAATCGAATTTCTACTTCTCTGACAACGCTGTAACCAGACAGATGGATCATACTGTCAAACTTTTGTTTACAACAAAAAAACGTTTTGTTTTTCCAAAGCACTCTTCTCAAAAAATTAAAAATTGTATTTTTAGGACAAATGTGATACTGAACCACCATGTGTGATATATCGCTGTAAAGACAAAAAAAGGCGTAATCCCAAAATGTCAAAATTCAAAATGGCGCCCATAAGAAAAACTAAAGTTGCCACGTGTTTCTACGTCATCTTGAAAGTAATTAAAAACAGGATGCCATATTTGAAATCTCCATTAAAAAGTGTCCGAATGTGTTAACTAGAAATGTCTATGTTCAAAACTATTGAAGATATTTCAAATTTCTTTTCAGATTCTTATTCAGCACGAAAATTGGCAACTTCGCCCCTATTTAACCAACTTTCTATCTCTTAAGATAAGTGAGATCTCTATAGTGGCACTCGAAAAATTGACACCGTGTATATTGTGGGGGTACGATTTAATTATTTATAAAAAGTGGTAGTCGTAAGCACATAAACATAAATGCCCAGGAATTACTTTTGACCATTAAATTACAGTCCTCTAACAACTTTCAATACAACCTGTAATCTAACATTATGGGTCCAGTAACAATGAAATAAAAAGAGTGTCGCTATGTTTACAATGTAACTTTCGTGTCGCATACGTCACCGGCATCCTGTTCTGTACCGCGTACGTAGCAAAAGAAAAAGAATAAATAGACTGCTTTCAGAGACGTCTGTAGGCAAATACTGAAACTGCGTATGGTTTACTTTTACGCTAAATTAACTTTTGCAGTGCATCTAGGTATCTACCTTTTTTAACGCGTCGCCCTTTTTGCTATGCCGCGGCCATACTGTAAGATGTATACAGGGTGTCTTAAATTGAATAAGATAACATGGCTATCTTTAATATTATTATACTCACAGATTCCGTTAAATTGACAAAGTTGTTTTTGATGCTGATGGATTTTCAGTTGCGATATTTTAAAAAAATAAATCGTTTCGTAGATAATTGAAAAAAAGTGAAAATCGCCATTTTTAAAAAGTTCAAATATTTTCGTTTGTGCTACTCGCTTTCCCGGAGAAACGGTGGGCGGGGCCAAGGAAATGCTACACCCACCCAACCTTACTATTGTAAAACAAAGTACTGGAATCGTTTGTGCTGGAATTATTATCGTTTGTGCTATTTGTTTTCCCAGAGAAACGGTGGGCGGGGCCAACGAAATGCGACCCCCGCCCAATCTTAATATTGTCAAAAAAACTACTGGAATCGTTTGTGCTTCGTTTGTGCTCGTTTGTTGTTTGTATTTATCTCTAGGTAAATATCGACCTTATTATAAAAAATGTTCTATACAAAAGGGAGGTCGCTTACGTCATTAGAAGGCTAAAGTCACTAGATATAGAAAGTACCGGAATTTTTTGGGCAAATTTGCTGCCAACTTAAAAAAATTGAAACAAAATCTAAATTTCTGTAATTTTTTTATAACCTAACTTTGCATAGTACTGTCATGTTTTATAAAAATATATACGAAAGGGCACTTATACTCGTATTAATCGATCAATAATAATATTTCGTGTCAGGGCTGTGCAATGAAACAAGCACAAAATAAACATTATTCTGACTACTTCCAAGTTCCAAGAAGGATTAAAAACTTCCAAGTTCCAAGAAGGATTAAAAACTGCCCTCTTATCAAAGTACGGGGTGGAGGGGGAGGGGGTTTGAGTGGAACTAGTTTTATCCTTCATGGTACTCTAATGAAAGGTCTCAACCTAAAGGAATTAATTTCTACCAACCATTATCCCAGTATGGGGCTTATGGAGAAACAGTACATGCTTGCCAAACTTATTATATGATCGATTACTGCACCGTAAAACGGTAGTTTAGACACTATTTATTACTTTTTAACCTAACCTCAGAAGTCAAAAAGGTAAATTAATAACAAGTTGTAATTGTTTGTCAAATGTGGCCGAGAACAGCTTGTATTTATTAAGTCCCCAAAAATTTACAAATGTACAGTATAATACATATTAGTCACTGGAATCGAATTGAAATTCATCGGAAGATGACTGCGACACTTGAATTATAAATTCTTCAACATCATCTTGAAGATAATCTGCTGCCCACATGCCATCTTCGATAGTTTTCACGTGATTGACATAATGTTGCCAATTTTGAACCGTAACTTGTGAATAACCCATTTTTATTAATTCTTCCATGTCCTTTATTTTAAATGTTTTGTTATTCATTTTGATATGATGTTTAACTTGAGCCCACACCATTTCAATGGGATTTAATTCACAATGGTATGGAGGTAAACGGAGAATCTCGTAACCTTTTTTCTTGTGCAATAACATCAAGCTTATTTTTGTCGTAGTGATGCCGAACATGCGCAACAGAAGCCAGTAGGTCTCGTTTTAATGGATTTTCTTCAATCGGTACATTTTTCTCACGAAGCCAATCTATAATGTGTTCTTTTCTCCACGACATTGTTGGTATCTTCTCCAACTTTCTACTGTGGTACGAGGCATTGTCAATAACAATGACTGAATTCGGTGGCACATTTGGTAGAAGCTGTTCAAAAAACCACTTTTCATAAGTGTCTGCATCCATTTCGTTGTGTGCATCAGCAGTGTTCTTTTTGCAGAGAAAAGTCAGTTCCGCGCCCGGAATTAAACCATTATCACCACCAGCATGTACTAACGCAAAGCGAGGCCCTAGACCAGTGGGTGATTTTAAACCTGTACTGAGTCCTTTGATGAATGCCTGACGATTGCTTTCAACGGTGGTGTCATGCCACGCCCTGCTCACCGAATGACCAATGTTAACCCATGACTCATCCGTATACACAATATTTTTACCTAAAATATAAATATTATGTAATTTGCAATTAAATATAATAAAAAGATTAAGCACCTTCTTCTCTCAACTTCCTGATGCGACGTAGGTATTTATGTCTCCATCGTATAATATCATCCCGTTCAATAAGGATACTCTTGCGGCCAACCTTCTTAAATTCAAAACCCATATCTTTCAAGAGATTGAATAATGTGGTGCGTTTAAAGTTGGGTAGATCGTTATCGTCATTTACGGAAGCTAAGATGCTGTTCATAGTTGGTGGAATATTTGTAATGAAGAAGTTATGCACTTTACGTCGAATAACTGATTGCACATTTTCATCACACACATGAAGACGATCATTGCTTTGTTTCCCTTTTCTTTGCTTGCGTTTTTTCGGGCTTGATACACCTTCGTTTCCGTCTTCCTTTTTAATGGCATAGATGCTCCGTTCAGAACAACATAAAGCTTTACTTGCTTCTTTCACAGCTGCAGTAACGTTCATCGTTCCCGAGAAATAGTTCAGCACGTTGATAATGAGGTGTTTCTCCTTTCGGCTAAAACACTCTCCTTTATGGCGTTTCACGTTAGCAGATCCTGCTTCAGCTTCGGCTTCCATTTAATGGGATATTCTAAAAAGATGAAATCAAATAACGGTTCTACAAGAACACTCAAAGTTACCTTGTATATAAAGTACGAGATGGAGGCGTTCTTAAAAGAACGATTTTTAAAGCAATGAGACAATAAAATGTGTTAAATACGAAAGACAAAAACGAACCACACACGTAATGACAATACAAGAAGATTTGACGTTATATTTTGTTTTAAAGCTTAAATTCAATCATATGTAAGTTTGGCATCATTGCGGTAAGGAATAAGGATAGCGTTATTGAAGAATGACGCAAATTAGTAAAGGAGGGATATAGTCCATAAGACCCCATACTGCATACTAAGGTGCGAATGCTCTATAGAAGTAGGTGTGGTTAAAACTTCCAACAAAATATAATAAACGAGGTAATAAATAACAAATTGCGCAGCGCATTTGAATACGCGCGTGCGCAGTAGTAACTTTCTTACTTATGTAGCGATTTTACTGCCAAAAATCAAAAGTGACACTTACAAAATGTAGTTAATAAATTCGGAAACAAATGCTGCTTTTAGAAATGCAGTGGCGTGGAAAAGGGAATTGTCAATGACCAAAAATTAGACTTGTGCAAAATTCAACGAACAATTATCGAACAATGCGGAATTGTACACTACAGTACAACCATTTTGACACTGCACGGTAAGTCAATCGCAAGCTTCACCCAAAACTAACGGTTAATTTCAGGTCAAATTGTTAAACAAGAATGGGCCAGCTGCAATTACATCCTACAGGTCAACCCCTTGGCGTACATTCACAATGAAAAGCCCATCGGAAACGAGCACCTTCTCCTGCAGCACGTTTGGGAGAAGGACATGCAGTTAATGTCGAAATTTCTCGATTGCAAAACGGAATACACGATGGACATCAAGACGTACTTAGCCGACCATCCCGAATTAAAAAGCATGATGGCCGACTACATCCAGCAGACGATCTTTATGAAACCGGAAGACATTCTCGACTTCACAATCGCGCACTTTAAACGCTTCTGTCAATGTAACGACGATTAAACCACTCACCTGACGCTACGTGTTCTTAGTCGGGTGGCAGATGCCGCAGTTCGACGTTTGGTTGCCGACGCACTGCTCGTGAAAGCAATGCTTGCAGTTGTAGACGACGATATTATTTAGCCTCAGCACGTCTGCAAACAGCGAGTAGATTACGAAGGCCGGGTTTCATCAGCACTTACCTCGCGTGATAACGGAACGATGACAGGCGCTGCACACCATCTCGTCGATCACGCCTACGCCCCTCTGCTGACTACGGACCAATTTGTTGTGCAAGTTGAAGTAGTCGGACACGAGGATTTTTTTGCAGCCTTCCTGCACGGAAACCTGCAGGTTGTAGTCGCGCAACATTTTCACGAGCGAATTTTTGAGGCCGGGGATCTGTTCGCCGCTTTTTATTTTGTTCACGAGCACTGTCGGATCCACATAGGTGCCGATGTGCTGGAGAAGGTAGGTAATGAATTCTGAAAGAGGAAGAATCACAGTCACATCTTGTGGTTTACAGTTTGGCTAAAAAAATTCAATGTCGGTAAAGTAGGTTTCTTGATGAGTTGCAGAACACCAATAAAAGTACAGTACTTGATTAAGGTCATTTTATAGCCCACTGGCAGTCCAAATCTTATGTGCACAAAAAACTGTTTAAGATTTGTCTTATCTTAAGGCGCGTATACATCTGAGCATTGGGTCCGAATGAGCAAGGCGAGCGCGAGTGAGCATTCAAATGTGGACGACTGAGCAACGTGCGCCGAGCACGCTCGACCCGATCCAAATTTTGTCGGTAGATCAAAGCGAGCGCTTGCGGCGAACACGCTCATACGTGCTCAGTGTGGACATCGACAGGGAACGGAAAGGACATACATATTGAAACGCGCACTACGAGCATTCATTGAGCGAAGCTCATGTGTCTCGCTCGCGTGTCCCATTCAGATGTGTACTCAGCCCCCTTTCCAAATGCTCATTCGCGCTCGCCTTGCTCATTCGACCCAATGCTCAGATGTATACGCGCCTTTAAATTCCAAAATGGCGGACGAGTCAGCTGTAGTATATACAGCGTGTCTTAAATTGAATTTTGTAAAAACTTCAAATATTTTAATAACAAATAGAACTACCGAAAAAAGTTTCAAATAAAAGTTGTAAAATTCGATGGGATAAATTCAATGGGTGTAAACAAAAATTTTTCAAAATGGCGGTTTTCGAGATATTGACATTATGTTCCTTATTTTAAATGGACTGCTTAAATTGGATTTAACGTCACTCGAAGTTTACAATGTATTTCTTATGGCAATAATTCCTGGGCAATGTCGATGGTGACTGCGAGACAATAAACGAACACTCAATCAATCACAATCAGCCATGGAATTATTGCCATAAGAAATACATTGTAAACTTCGAGGCAAAAATGCAAGGTTGAGTTCCAAATGAATTACTATGTGTTTAGTATCACTGGTTTTGTAATTGTTTTGTCTATCTAGTGACGTAAAAATCCAATATGGCGTCCATTTAAATTAAAGAAGTTGATGGCAATATCTCGAAAATAGCCATTTCTGTAAGTTCGTGTAAGAGAGATCGTTGCCATTGATTTCATTTCGTAGTTTCTTTTTCTGTCAACAGAGGTCACGCACAGTAATCACTCTATCTTTAGTGTACAGTGGTATTAATATATCTATGTGTACAGTGTACTTATAGAGACAGTGGCGACAATAGAGTGTCTTATTTTTGATTGGGTATTGAGATCCGCGGCCAAGTTGCGTCGAGTAAATATATTGTAATATATTGCATTTTTCGATGCAACATGGCGAATGGGCTCCTATTGTCGCCACTGTACTTTTCAGTCATTTTTTTAAATCATTATTATACAGCTATCTTCAAAACTACAATTTTTGTAAAGAAGTGTTATCCACAATTATAAAAACTTTGCCACCAACCAACGTACTTTAAATTTGTGACACATATAACCCTTAAATTCTGCCTTATCCCCCGTCAGACGGGCGTTACTAATTTGCTCACGCAGTTAATCGGCCAGTGCCGTACCCGCAAACCATACACTCATAAATAATAGAGCGACCGAATGTTGGCCTATAATGCGACTACCATGTACAGGGTGGTCCAAATTGGACACTTTGGTATGGAAACACCCTTTATTTTAACAGATAGGAAAAAATGGACCTAGGAGTCTGTAGCCCAATTTCAAAGAGAAATCACTGGCGCAAACAGAATTCAGCTATCACTAATCGTTTGGCCGCCAGACGGCGTTTCTCGAATTGAGTCGATTTCCTTAATGCCCCATGACTTTCTTATTATTAAAGATAATTGATTTTGGCAAAATCTTTCTTAGGGCACTTTTTTATGTAGAATCCATTGCGATGCACAGTTTTTATACAGGATGTTTGGTTTTTCTTAAAATACGACCCTAAACTATATTTTTTCATATGGACCCCCCTATATATTTTGGACTTTTTTAAAAGAGCGTAAAATTGCCTAAATTTTGATGTTTATATTAAATATTATTTGCAATATTGCATTTTATCATTAAAATGTTTTTATTGTACGCATCTAGGTTTCCATGGCGAACAAAAGATGGCATTTATTTATATATTATATGACATATTTGTTTTATTCGCATGGGTTTTCACGTTTTTTGTTTTTGTCTGTTATTTGAAATTAAAAATATTTGGAAACTAATATATTTCCAAATAATCAAGAAACTGTCTTTTTACACAATGCCATCTTTTGTTCTCCCTAGAAACCTAGGTTGCTTACAATAAAACATTTTAATGTATAAAATGCAACATTGCAAATAATGTTTAATATAAATATAATAAGTGATACACCAAAATTTAGGCAATTTTACGATCTTTTCAAAAACTGCAAAATATACGGGCTGATTCAAATTCGAGGGTCACCATGGGGATCTCGGAAACTGTAAGAGATAGGTAGGCAGTTTGAATTTGGCAAAGCTGCGTATTTTGATGCTTAACAAAATGCCGTTTTGAAACTGAAAAAATTGACTAGTTCCGGAGATATGCAGAAAAAACGAAAATTTCTCACCTTATTTATCAAGATCCAGTGAAGGTGTTAGCGAGTGTTTTTGTGTCTTTGATAAGTGTGACTGAATATCACAGACCTTTTACAACCAGATTATTTAGATTATTAAGAAAAAACTGTAAATGATCTTATTTTAATTGTCCACCACTTGCGTGCGGGGTAATATGTCTAAGCAAGCTTTGTAAGCGTTTCTTTATTTCGGGGATTTCGGAATAAATGTTTGTCATTCTCAATCAATTGTGTTTATTCGAATCCTTTGTGGTTTCGCATCGGGTTCGTGACCGAGATTAATTTCAGGTGTTAATCAAAAGTTGTGTAATAAATTCTTTGGAATTTTGGGAAATTGATCAAAGCCCCCCCCCCCCCCGAGTCTCTGAAAGTGAGAAAGTTTTAGGTTGGGGTTTTTCGTTATAGCAGATACAGGATGTGTACGACAGATTATAAAATTTGAAGTTTCAATTCTGGTTTGTTTTGAGCTAGCTGGACAAGTGTTTTGTGTGGGTGGTGTATTGACCTACATGCACAAAATCTTCAAGATAAATTGTATCAACGCCCTGTATATTAATCTTAAATGAAAGTGACCCACACTAGTGGAAAGTTTTTTTTACCCATATATCAAAAACTTCCCCTAACAAATGATAAATCTAACCTGAAGGTCAAAACAGGATAAAACTAATTTCAGCTAAAGGACTTTTCCTAGGAAAAATTCTCACAACTCGCAATTCCTATGAACGTAATTGCAAATCATTAGAATATTTCCTCCATTTATGAATTGATTTAGATTCGATTTTTTTAGGAAGATTACATCGAATTGTTATATTGTTTGAATTGTAACCTATAACGTTTGCCTCAAATAAAGCAAACATTTGCCAGTATTTATTGATTTAAAAATATAATTCAGGTAACGTATCGATTTTGATCTTCAAATTGGCGCGTTCCCAAATTTTCTTGTCATAAATCTACCCGAATTAAGTTTTGGATATACCAATACCACATTCAGTCCTATGATGTATCAAATTCGTTACTAATATCCGCAATCCGTTACGTAACTTTAACGGAGTACCTTAACCTACTCTTAAACGGAGAAGCAATTTTTTAGTATGACATATCACTACTATAACCGCTTCCGTTGAGTAAAGGAAAAAAGTTTTGTCGTTGGTTTAGTTTTAGACAGCCTTAAATGTAGAGAGAGTGATAAGTATTCAATATACGCTATGCTCGACAAAGAAAACAGATCACCCGTATCGTTAAAACGGGCATTCCGTTACGCTGACAAGTAAACTGACATTTGTTTCCGTCTTGTTTTTATAAACGGACCGAAGCGTCGTTATTCTTCAAAACCACACGATGGATATACATGGGTGCACGCAAAATGTGCAAAGAAAACGCTTGCAAAAAACGACAAACGACCAATATGAATATTTGCTGGATTTTCTGAAGGCAAATAAAATACTGATCACGGGGAAGACCAGTCCAAAAGAAGCCACGAAAGTAAGAGCATTATGGGATTCATTTGCAACAAATATAAACGCTAAAGGAATCGGACCACGGAAAACGCTTAAAACCTACAACCAGAATATGGAATTATAGGGACGTAGTCTTTACCACTACCTTTAACTGAAGAGGTACAGCAGATCCTCGAGAGGGTGATTGTAAATGGGGTTCCAATAAATTAATTAAATGAAATGCAACATTTTGTGTTAACCGAAAATATTTTATAAAAACGTCCTCATTCAATTGAAAGGCATCACTTGCATCTCTAAGTTGTCGTCGTTTTATTCTTAATCGGTTCCTACAGGAATTATACACTACTTATTTTCACCAAAGAGTAGGTATTTCTCACTTACCTTTCGTCAACATGAATTAATTGATTGAATATTGAGTAATCCCTCCATTTATGTATTAGATGTAACTTGCAAAATGTATTTGGATTTTGAATGATTGATTGATCGCAATACAAAATACGCAAACTATTTACTCTGTACCCCAGTTAAACACATAACTTCCACAATTTTTGTTCCGTTCACGACAGTCCGTTATTTTACTCATAACCGGGCAACGTGTACGGATCCGTTAAGATAACCATACTTACAATCTGATACATCATACGAAATCTTAGCTACTAACGGAAATTGGTTAGTTTTGGTTCATAACGGCTCCGTTATTTGTAACGGATTTGATACATCATAGGACTGATTGTTTCTTTACTACAAAATACGTAACAGGGTAATTTATATAGCCAACCAAAAAAAAGGTATCTTTTATACAACGAGTTAATAACATAAGGACAAATTACAAGTCAACGAGTTAGATAGAAAAATGCGTAACCAACGTGGAGGTAACATTTTCAAACCTATACACTGTATACACTGTGAAACATCACACTACTAGAAGTGAAGATACGAAAAAACGCTCGCTCAACGGCGCGAACGAATGAATGGTAGTGGGTGGAGTCACGGTTTTATGCGTCGGTTTCGTAGATCGACTGCATTTAAAAGGCGTCGGCTCGTACCCCCCCCCCCCCCCCTCCCCCCACAAATTGCTCATAAATTGCACTCTTTTCTTATTTTGGCGTTTATTCGGCAAAGACGACGGTTAGAAGCATGCGTTCTAGAATCGACGGCGATTTGCGCACCCGCCCCCCCCCTCCACACCCCTCTGTTGCGTAAAGGAAAAGTTATGACGTCATAACTGGAGAACGGGAAGACGTATCGAGTTGCGGTTTGGTGTGTTGACCTCGCAGTTCGATTGCGCATCCGCCGAGGCAATGCGTCAACGGTCCTATGACTGGGTGGCCACCTACATATGGGTTACATGCCCCCCCCCCCAACTCTAATTCCTTGTAGAAGGGATTTTTGTGATGTATTGGCGTTAGAAAAATCCTACTGCGCATGCGCAAAACGCAACTTTTTTTATTTATACAGCAATTTGAACGAAATTTGTATGGTAGCTTCCACTAATAAAAGAAAATACCACGCATGCGCAAAACATCGTACTGCGCATGCGCAAAACTTTCTTAATGTATTTAAATGATAAGGAATTGGGCAGAAAGCCTGTTGAAGGTCCAGAACAAGAGTGGGACAATAAATAAATAAATAACAAAAAAAAATGGCAACACTGAAAACCATTTCCCTCCAGATTAGATAGATGCATCGTACCTACCAGGTTTATCCAAGGAATGATTTATGAGATCGTTCCACAAATCGGGATCGTCGTGCTCCTGACAGAATTCGATCGCCTGCTGCATGTCCTTCAGTTCCTTCGTTATTAACTCCAACGCCTCCTTGGTATCGCCGACACGCCCCAGCAGATAGATCATTTCCGGATAGAACTTTTGCCTTTGGCATATATCCAAGGCCTCCTGGATGGGATAGTGATCCGATCGGCGCAGTAAAGGTAGCAGCTTCTCCCGATCGTATTCGGCATACAACTTGACCAGTTTACCGTGGAACTGACCTTGGGGATTGCTCTTGTCGTACGCGTCTAAATACTAACAAAGATTATTAACCGACAGCCAATGCGCTAAGCGTACCCAGTACAGTTGCATTTCGTGATCGCTCAGTTTCTCGATCACGACCTCGGGCGGCACCTGATTTTTCTCCAAAAGCAAGGCCACCGTCTTGTCTTTGTCTAAATTCATCAAGTCCAAAATCATGTTGTGTATGACGCCGTGTAGATTGCGCTCCTGTATCAGGTTAAACACGCCCTTATTTTTGAGTCTGAAACACGAGATGGCATGAGTTCGAGTTGGTAGTTCTAACCGGTTACTTACTGTAAGTACATGCTAAGGCTTTTGTCGTACTTCTTTTCGTAACTATACAAAATGGCTAACGATTCTAAGTAAGTTTTCCTATTATTATCACAAATTAGAAGATGCTCTAGAACTGCGTTAATTACGGCGCAAGTATTATACAGGCTCGGCTTCCACTCTTTTACGACATTTAAAAAACCTTTGGCGTCCAGCTTGAGGTATTCGTACAAAATCATCTCGTACATATGCGGATCCAACGTGCACTCGGGTGAGCGAGGGATGTAAGGGCTGACCGATCTGAAACATGCGGGTGAGACCACTTCCGTTTGTGGCACTTACCCATTACCGTAGCTGATGTACGGTGGCGAATTTGAAAAGTTGCTCCTCCCATACGTCTTTTTTGTGTCCAAAAATGCTCATACACAACTTGCCCGCGCGGTCGTACAGGCCCTTGCTGAGTAGGTGATCCAAGTAGGCGATGCCGACCGTTTCGACTGTAAATTGCGAATCGCGCGCACCGTTACTCTGAGCGATCGCGTTGAGAGCTTCTTCGAATTTTCTGCAAAAAAGGTTGTGTTCGATTTATTCTAGGAAGATGATTTTTTAAAAATTTCAAGATTTCCAAAGTTTCAAATTTTTAAAATGTCAGAAACGACTACAAATATTTATCACAACGCCGTTTCTACAGACGCGGTGACTACAACGCAAAATTATTTCGTTCCCCCAAATAAAGTAGTCACACTCAAAAGAATGCGGTTAATGTTCACGGTTACCCAAGTCCCTGCTCGGGCGCCAATGTAACCGGTTTGCTATGTACTCAACCTCGTTATAGGTTAACCAAGGCCGCTTAAAACTTCTTTTCTACTAGGTTAGAAATATCTAGTACCTAGCTACCTAGCAGAGACAATCTTCCTCGGAAATTAGAAAGCGTGTGAACGTTGTAGAATAGTCAAATGGCAAGGATTTAAAGCTGTTGTCATCTGAACAAATTGCTACTAAGAACATACTTGTGGGCTTACAAAATTATTGCTTTCCAACGCAGAATCGAGGTAACATTTATTGTTGTTTAATAGACTAATAATCCATAAATGAACAATCATTTTAATTTGTTTACTATATTGTTCGGAGATATTTGCGTGAAATATTTTGTAAAAGTTTATCTCCGGTTATTGCGATAAGAATGTTATCGTTGAAATTAGATAAGCAATGTTTTTTCGCCGACCTAAACACAGCGATACGCAGTAATTTTTTTCGGAAAGTTGAAAGGGGAAATTGTTTTAAATAGAAGAGACGGAGTTTAATCGTGGCTTTTTTGGTGGTAGACGTTATGTGTTTGGCGGTTTGCCGATAGCGAAGCTTTTTGAAGTCAGTCTTGTTTAATTGGAAACTTGTCGAAAAACGTTAGTGTTTAAAGAGATGAAAGTGTATTAGGTAGTCCGAGTGTATTTGTCAAGCAGTTGGCGCTTATGTGAAGCCTTTCTCAGGACCCTTTAAAGCGAGTTTTTCCACCATCAAAGAGCCAATAGTCCAGTCTCGTCTAAATTTATTTAAATTTAAGTGCAATTAAAGTAAAGAAGAAGAACCTCATCTGATGTTTGTGCGTCACTTAATGAAGTAGTTCCGAAGTACGCCTGTAATTGGTCAACAAGACTCGTCCAATCCAACGCGGTGCGAGTGTTCTTACCCATTAAAGCGGCTTCTGAGACTGGAAGTCGCGACTCATCCATGCTCCGCTGCCGACACGCAGCAGTCCAACCCGCCGCCGCACCGTCCGGCAGCGGAACGACGCATCCTTGCATATATGTACATGGTAGATAAGTTGTAAAGATATTTATCTCTCGTATATTAACGGAGTCCCCAACCACACTGACCCCATAACAATTGGTGCCCAACGTCAGGGCCCAGTCTGCGAGTGCAAAGCGCACACCAACGATTAACTGAGGTAGTGAACACATAAACACATAAATAATGGCACCAAGTAATAACCATGGCAGCCGACGGAGCCGATTTTCTTGTTCTCAATCAAATAGAGGTTTGGATCAAGGTTTTCGGTGTCTATAACGCGGTTCAGTACACGGTAAACCGTTACAAAGGCGCCCGAGCACGGATTTTTATTAATTTGTTTATTTAGACCCCTTAAGCGCAAAACGCAGCCGAACTCCAGCCAGTTTGCAACCGCTAGATGGCATTGATGTCGCATATTCGAAGGTTTGTACAATCATTACGGTTTTTCATGTAATTAAATTGTTGGACTGAATTTCACGAAAAGGACTCCGTGTCTCCGCCTTAGAGCTACCTAGTGGAAAAGAATTAAGCAGCCCTTAGCCTTACCTATAACGCGGTTTAGTACACGGCAAACGGTTGTCGAATATGGAGCCATTCATCAACAATACACGGCAAACCATTATAATGGCGCCCGAGCAGGGATTTTTATTTATTTGTTTATTTAGACCCCTTAAGCGCAAAACGCAGCCGAACTCCAGCCAGTTTGCAACCGCTAGATGGCATTGATGTCGCAAATTCGAAGGTTTGTACAATCATTACGGTTTTTCATGTAAATAAATTGTTGGACTGCATTTCACGAAAAGGACTCCGTGTCTCCGCCTTGGGGCTACCTAACGGAAAAGAAGTTTTAAGCGGCCCTTACCCTTACCTATAACGCGGTTCGGTACACGGCAAACCGTTACAATGGCGCCCGAGCAGGGATTTTTATTTATTTGTTTATTTAAAACCCTTAAGCGCAAAACGCAGCCGAACGCCGGCCAGTTTGCAACCGCTAGATGGCATTAATGTCGTAAATTCAAAGGTTTGTACAATCATTACAGTTTTTCATGTAAATAAATTGTTGGACTGCATTTCACAAAAAGGACTCCGTGCCTCCGCCAGAGAGCTACCTAGTGGAAAAGATTTAAGCGGCCCTTAGCCTTACCTACAACGCGATTCAGTACACGGCAAACCGTTACAATGGCGCCCGAGCAGAGATTTTTATTTATTGGTGTGGAGTGTGATTACTGTATCGGGAACGAAATAATTTCCCGTTAAATTTTGCGTTGTAGTCACCGCGTATGTAGAAACGGCGTTGTTTTTAAATTTAAATTGAACACAATTGACAAAATGCAAAAACAATGTTACCTACCCATGCTGTATTAGCCACTGTATTCTATCGTCAAGATCATATGGACTAGCGATGACGACATCTTTTGGAGCAACTATAAAAAACCGGTTTTCTTCTAGCAAGACCTCTAGATGATAATCATTTACTGTGTACTCCTCGTAGCCACGTAACGAAAGGCTCTCGGTACAGACATCAATGTAATCGTTATCCCGGTACTCTACAATAAACAACTGTGGACGCAAGGACTTTTGGTTGGCGTCGAATTCTTTGGAAAAGCCCAACAGCACCAACTGATTGTCTAACGGTGCGATACCGCTAATGTAAAATTCGGTTTGAAACGTCGACACTACAAAAATTACGCTGATGACAATTTAAATTCGACATAAACTCACCAGGATCGACCAAGTATTCCGGTAAATCGCGATTGCCTAGCTCGATGCTATTCCTTTTGCGTATGATACAAACTCGTACCGTATCGACCCATCCGATTAATAGCGTCCTTGCGTCGGCCCAGCGTAAATTGCAACGAAATTTATCTAGAGACGTCCTACGGCCACAAAATTATAAGGAATCTCAGGCTCGGTACCCACCCATGCTGAATCTCCCACTTGATCAGACCCAAGGAACACCGCGCGTTTAGGTCGTAAACTCGTACGCCGATATCGCTTGACCATGCGACGAAGTTCTCGCCCCAACTGATACTGCTCACCAGTCCCTCGCTGTCGCATAGAACCGTCGGTCGCAGGCGGCCCAAGAACGTCCTCTCGTACAAGGTCAAATTCTGATCACCTGCAAGTTTTCATTCAGCGTCCCGTGGTATTACAATTGTATTTCAAATGTTACAGTAGGTGAGAAGAGACCAACTTTGCTCAAATCCGTTCCCCCCGTTTAGGTGTTACAGCTGTTTATTTAAAGGAACATTAAATCACCCCAAACCCCCTCCAACCCACTTCAACTTAATAGATAAGTGAAACGTGCTAAACAAACTCGACATTTAAAATTCAAAAGTTTTGGATAGCGGTTACGCTCCCTGGCGGCCATCTTCGAAACCTAAAAATAGGATTTCCACGATTTTTTTGGCCCACTTTGATCATTTCGAACAAATGCTGGCCTCGGCAAAAAGTCGTCAGACATGCGCATTTCGAATGTAGATCAAAGTTTGCAGTGGAAACATTTTTTCAATGTTCAGCTCGTTTCGTTCCGTAACACATATGAAAAGATGCGGTTTAAAGAAAACTATAATCAGTAAATAGAATTTTGTATTGGTGAGGTTAAAAAATGACAAATTATTCATTTCAAATTGACTAAAGAAGAACAAAAGATTCTTATTTGAGTATTGGACAAGTGCGCATAAATCAAACCAAAGCGTTCAACCAAAAACCATCTACACATAACGTTTTGCTAGTTCACTACCATTATATAATTAAGCTGTAGCCAATAGAAACAAAGGTTTATTGTTAGTCGTTGACCAATGAAACCATACCTTACTTTCTATTCGCTATTTCATAATGAACTATGGATAATGGTTGTATAAACCCAACCTAACAGAAAGTAGGCTATTTCTGTGCACTTAATGTAAGTGGGAGAAACAAAAACCTTGTTTTGTAGTGCAAACTGGTGACCTTGGTGGGATTTCCCAGACAAAAACTTCGAGAACTTGGTGAATAGGATTTCCCGGTTATGCAACTAGCTAAGGAGTAACCTTGTTTTGTGGTGCAAGATTCCAGACAAAAAAATAGATTATCTTTTTTTTTCAGATCTTACATCTGCAAGATTGGAAATTCTTACAGGTGCAATTCACGAATGGGTCAAAAAACGGGTGATCAACACACTACCGTAACATTTAAATACAATGGCACTATCTCTGAATATTACCAGTGATAAAGCGACATCCGGAGTTCGACTTCTGAAAGTTGGGATCGAGCGCAACAGTCTTAACAATCCGTCCTACGTTGATGACATCGTTACGATCGTCCGAATACAAACCGTGCATAAATATTTTTCCATCGTCCGAGCAGGAGGCAATAAATTCGCCGGCCGTCTCGATCGATATTTGATTAACGGAGACGGTGTGCGCGCGTATCTCCTTCCCTTCGACGATGTTTCCCAGATGATCCAATATGTAGATGAAACCGAAATGCGATCCCAAACATATGAACTAAAACGCGCGATGGTATTATTTATTTTCGTTATCGTCGATACGAGTTACCCGTGGGTGTACGGCTATGCAGCTAATGGCGTCTTTAAGGAGGATGCGGTGGAAGTGGTTCGCTAGGCGGATGTATTTCAATTTCGGCTCGATTTCTTCCTCCAAACTTTCGGTGTCACTTTGACAATCCTAAACTTGAACATAAAATTTGTTGCTAATTGGCAATTAGCACTTACGGTTAGGCTTTTATCGGACATTATTATTGTACAAAAGATCCAAACAATGATACATGTTTCTTCTTATGATAAATTTGATAATTTTTAGGTTTACTTCTATTATGACATGACAATGACACTGACAGTACGAACGTTCCAATGTTGTCACGTTTTTAGGCTAGGGGAGATAATTTACTGAAGTGGCAACAATGCTTTCCACACCTATTTTAATAGAAAATCGTCAAGACCATGCGATTCAAGGCGCATACGAAAACTAACGTCATAATTGATATAGTTGAGTGCACAATTTAAGGAAGACCGCCCCCCTAGACTCGAAAAGCTGAGGTTGAGAAAAACAGCGTTTTTGCAGATATTTTGCTGAAGTTTAGTACCGACTTAAGTTTAAACGCCCTGTATAAAAACGTATAAGCTAATATTCATGTTGTGACAACAGCTCACTGATAATATACATCCACATGAACACAACATAATAATACAATATAAAGGCATAACCATCTTGAGGTACATCGTAACCAATTAAACGTGAACTCGAAGCAAAAGGTTGAAGGACGCCATGCTTCAATAAACAAATAAGTATCAAAATGACCCAATAAGACCGCCCCTCGGCCATATTTTCAGGTTCGTCGTATGACTTAGGGGTAAAAAAATTATTGGGTAAATCGGTTATGAAGTATCGCTGGAAAATATTTTCAAGTTCTAAAAAGGGCGTAACTGCCATCTTAAATTTTAAAATTGCATTTTCTTTAAATTTCGCATAATAAACTGAAAATTTTTTTTCACATTTTTAAAGAGAACCAGTTTATCTATCATTTTCGTAAAAACAAAAGCTGCAGTTACTTCAAAAACAAAGATGGTGTGGGGCGTTCCATTGTTTTTGCAATAACCTGCTTTAACTTCTTAACCGTTTGACCGATTGTAACAAATTTGGTATCGAAAAGACTATTCCATGAGCAACAAGAATTAACCGAAATATATTTAATTTAGTTAAATCCTTCTCCGCCAGGGGGCTAGTTTTGACACTATGATAAAAAAAATCTAAAAAATCAAATGGAATGATGACTTTTATTAATTAATTAATTTCATTTTCCTAATATTTGAGGTTAGGAACGAGATTTTGAAAAAAACGGTTTTCACTGGCCTCTTTGCATGTTATTTGGCTACTTTTTCATAAAGAAAAAGTCATCATACCACTTGATTTTTTAGATTTTTTAGGATTTTGGGTCAATGTGCCAAAACTAGCCCTCTGGCGGAGAAGGATTTAACTAAATTCTAATTCTCATTGCCCAAGAAATGCTCTTTTCAATGATACCAAATTTGTTAAAATCGGTCAAACGGTTAAGAAGTTAAAGCAGGTTATTGCAAAAACAATTGAACGCCCCATGCCATCTTTGTTTTTGAAATAACTGAGTCTGTCGATAGTGCAGGCTGCATATTTTGAGCGGTTACACGTTTCTTCATAACTCGACACGACGGACAATTAATTACTTCAGATTTGCCTTTTCTACTCGCCATGTCCTTCTAAGCCGGCGCTTCGGTTTTAGAGCGGAGTGCTCAAAAGCAGGTGATGATCTTAGGGGTCCCCAATCCGACACTGCAATTTTACTTACTATATACTTACACAGTTGTGTAATTTAATATTTTATTTTTTAGATTAGAATTTAAAAACTGAGGTTAGGTCCTTTAACTTTTTCCTCCTTCCGTATGCTTACTTATTTTAAAAACGCCACAAGCTTTTGAAACCATCATTTCTTTTAACTAAAAAAAATTTGATTTTACAATTTTACGTTTGACCCCATATCTCAAGAACAGATTGTCGGAGGAGGGCGATTGGGGCATCTTGGAGAAATATATCTATTGCTGATGTCAAAACTTTAAAAGCGAATATCTATAAAACGCTTTGTCGGAGGAAAGTAATCACCTAGGCAAAATGAATGGTCTGGGCGAGACTATTAGTGAAATCGAAGGGAATATCTTGAAAACGAAGAGTCTGAGGAGGGTACTCATAGAGGGCAAGTGGATCGTCTTTCAGCACAAATATCAGCAGAACGGGGTGTCGGAGCAGTGTACTCTCAAAGGGCGGAAAGATCGTCTAGGCAAGATACATCTACTGGCGATGTAAAACTTAACTGTGAATATCTCGAAAATGTTGGAGTATCTACAAAGGCAAATACAATATTTTGGAGAATTTCTTGGGCTTGATTCTTCTTGCAATATACATATAGAATAGATTTTGAATGTACAATATGCCAGGCGGCTTTTGAATGTTTATGTGTAAAGATCCCCGCCCCATTAATCATCTAGCAAGAAGGTAAACTTAGCATGCTAAACAAGTGCGCTTTATCTGCACAAGGTTTGTGCACAATTGATACTTGTTTGATAGTACTTACAATTACAGCGATAACTAAGTGTCGAAAATGGCGCACTCTGTATATAAATGCAGAATGTGATTTTTGTTCTCAAACAACACTGGCAACACCGTTCTGTATGAACTGTATTCAAAATCCATTCATTCTCTTGTAAACAAGTAAAGTTATAGTGTTCTTGTTAATTGTTTATATTTGCGGTAATATTAAACGCAAATTAATTTACTAGCTGTTTTCTAATTCAATCGCTTAGCGCAAAGGGAGAAGTACAAAAATGGTAAGTAAAAGTGTTGATAGTGCCCTCCGGAAAAGTGAGGTTAAGTGTATATGACACAGCTAAAAGAAAATGTTTTCAGTCGATTTTAAATTACAACGGCAGCGCGATGGTCGCAATGAAGGGGGACAAGTGCGTTTCGATCGCGACCGATAAAAGGTTCGGCGTACAGGCGCTCACGGTTTCGATGGACTTCCCGAAGGTGTTCGAAATGGGCCCCCACCTATATCTCGGCCTGCCCGGTCTCGCGACCGACATACAGACAGTTTTCGAAAAGCTGCGTTTCAGAAAGAACTTATTCGAGCTGAGGGAAAATAGGAAAATGTCGCCTAAGGTTTTTAGCGCGATGGTTTCGAATATGCTTTACGAGAAGCGATTCGGTCCGTTCTTCGTCGAGCCCATCGTAGCCGGACTAGATCCGTTCACTTACGTTCCGTACGTGTGCAACATGGATTTAATTGGTTGTCGGAACGAACCGGAGGACTTCGTTACCGGCGGATCTGCTTCCGCGCAATTGTTCGGCATGTGCGAGTCACTGTGGGAACCCAATATGGGTCCTGAGGATTTATTTGAGACTACTTCTCAGGCCTTAATTAATGCGTTTGATCGTGATGCCATTTCTGGATGGGGTGCGATTGTTCATATCATGTAAGAGTTACTCTGCTTAATAAAATAGAGAGATTTATCGTTTAACTTTCAGAGAGAAAGACAAAGTAACAACGCGTGAATTGAAAACCCGTATGGATTAGGAAGGAGGTGTTATTTATAAAAATTTTTATATAATAAAGCAGAAATATGCAATAGTTGTTTTAATTACCGACTTCAAATTGGTCCAAGTGGCTGGTTTTAATTTTTTGCTTGTATTCCTGCGGTGCAGACACCTACAAACATTTAACTTCCTAGAATAGGAAGCATTCAAAGTACTGTTCATGCGCAGAAGAGGGTGGTAATACCTGTACACTTTTTCCGAAAGTGAACTACTTGACCAAGACAAGTAGGGGGCCATCTTATTATCTACCAGTTTGGTTAAACCAAGCAACTCAATAGTAAATTTTGAAAAAACATGGTGGATATGGAATACGTGGTGGTCACCAATTTTAGATTGAACACAGACTCGATCATATTAGGTATTTAAATTCGAGGACAATGTTGACGTTTAATTTTTATTTGTAATTGTAAATCTTACTTAGATACGTGTTAAAAATTAAGGATATTTGGAAATAATCGCGTGTTGTTTTGTAAAAGTTTTTCTCTATCAAGTCGGTCAGCGCGATAAGAGTTCGTCGATATTGCTGCATAAAGCTAATTAGTTTTAAGATAAGCAGATGTTCTTTCCGGCGTAGTAAACACATGGTGTTCAATTGATCGTTCGACGACGCATTAATTTTGATAAAGAAGAAGAGGCGGAAGATGTCAAAGGGAAGAGTCGGTAGGTAAATAGAAGAGATGAACAATGAAACGTGGCTTTTTCGTCAAGAGTTTTTGGTTGGTGGGCGGTCTGCCGTGTAATGGAATTTGTTTTTGAAAAGTTTAACTTGTTTAATCGATCGCTTGTGCGTGGTATTTGTGTGTTCGCCCTGAGTGCCTATTTTTATTTCAGCTTTTGATTGATTTTGCCAAATAAATTTGTTTCATCTGTAAATAATTAGCTTTGTGTTTAATCGAGTCCAAGTTTCGATCCAGGATATAAGAATTCTCATGATAAATTTTCCATTCTTACCCAGTCTAATGTCAGGTGTTAATTAAATACTTGTTAAATAAGTCTTCGGAATTGTGGGAGCCATCAAGGCTGCCGAGTCTCTAAAATTAATATAAAGTTAAGTCAATATTCAGATTTTTCGTAGTAGGTGCAGATACCGGATGTCTCTTTGAGAAATTATGTATAGTCAACATGGACAACATGTTTATGTAAAATGGTTTTGTTAGTACCTATTATAAGCTTAATTAAGCTAGCTGATGGACAGATGTTTATGTCAATGGTTTAGTGAGAGTTTGCTATTGCACTTATGGCCACACTGATACAGTCACTATAATAGTGTAATGTTCTTACGGGTTCCTCAGCCGACACTGAAACTGTTGACTTACCCTATACTCATAGAAATAAATCATCTACGGCAACAAAATGCAAGAGAAGACACACAAATAAAATCTCAAATTGTACGAGAAAATCAGGTAATTTGAATCAAATGCAGTAAATTAACAAGAATGAGACACAAGAGTTATCGCAAATACATATAACAAATAAATAAATAGTGGAAAACATGATCAATTAAATCAGTACAGGAACACTACACAAATCTACGATCAATTTGTTGTCGCCAGGGGACAAATAATTAATACACACGCCAGTATCAGGATTTAATATTTCATTAACTACGATTTACGAAACGAACTACAATAATGGCAGCACACACACAGAATGGCAGCTTCCCTCCACCCCTGCGCCATCTATCTTCCCTGGTGCCAACACTTAGAAGACCCCTTCTCGTATTGCTAAGACGCTAAAGACTACGATCCGCACCTCTAACAAACACATTTGCATTGATGGCCCAGCATTAGCAATCTGTATTGGCTCCTTGCATTTATATATCACTTTGGCCATTAGCTCGCCTAGTTCACCGATTTATTGCATTTTACTCAGCACATTACCAGCGTCTATCCGATGCTGGCCTTATGCGCATAATATGTACAGGGGCAGTTCCGTGAACAATGACCGTTTTTTAATAAAATGCATCGATGGCGGTCACAAATAACAACACATCACCCACGCCGTGCCACCATCTTTGCACTTTGCGAACTGACGCCTTTTTCGAATGCAATTACCTTTTCTCTCTTTCAGAGGTAAATTCCGACCTTATTAAATGACTTACCGGCATCTCGAAGGGCAACTACAATCCAAGAGCTACCATATCAAGGTCATTAGATACATTCTGGATTGGAGCAGATCTAGATTGTCTTTAATGTAATTACTTGATATTGAAACAAATTTTGGGAAGAATGAATCAGGTAAGCAGGTAGGTACCTAAATTCTGAGAAAGGGTGAAGGGTACAGGATGTGACTCATCTTTGGTGCAATAAAGTCCTTTTGTTAAGAGCAAGGTGAAAAATTACATGGCCTAGTAGGCAAATCCAACTAACGACAAGACATGTGGAAATTAGCGAATCATAACTCATTTATCGCACATAGATTCTAAGCCGAAGAGTTTTGATTAGCGTAATCTCGTCCCCGCAAGATATATAACTCGCTCCTCGTTCAAGGTTTCGAGCCTACAGTAAATGTCGAAGACAATCACGAAATTAGGTGTCGTAACTCAATTTAATTACAGTTTTTGCCACCCCCATGACTGCTTTTCATTCACGGACAAAATGTTAGTTACAAACAAAGTCACTAGACACTCAAACAACTCAGGATCAAAATTTATATGAATGTGAATGCAAACGTAACCAACGTTAGTGCTCTCCAGATGGCGCAAAAAGCTTTCCACACCTAAAAATTGCGTGGTGCCAACTCAACTTAAATTGATTGATTTATAACAGTTACTTACAATCTATCACTTTATACTTGTACTAACATATAACACTTAATTTTAACCACTATTTATCACTTCAATATCGTTGTTAGGGCTAAACACAATTCAATTTGCTTATATAGCAAACCATAATCCCTCTACACCTTTTCCACTTTTATTCGGGAAACTATAAAGTTAATTTGAGAAAGTCACAATTGTATTTGAGAATAGTAAAATGTATTTGAGAAAACAACAAATGTAGTTCAGAATAGTGATTTGTATTTGAGAAGGCATCAAATGAATTTGAGAGTAGAAAATTGTATTCATCAAGAAATGGTAAAATGTATTTGAGAAGATATCAATTGAAAATGAGAAAAAAAAATCACATGTATAACATAGCCTGATGCTGCTGCTGCTGTTGCGGGACTACATACAGTAGCGGGATTATAAAAATTTGATTCTTAATTATAATTCATTAGGAATAATATTACATTCTGAAATACAATTAACGACTTCTTAAAATCAAATGATACTTTCTCAAATACAATTGATATTCTCAAATACATTTGTTGTTTTCTCAAATCCAACTGACTATTCTCATCTACTTTGATGTTTTCTCAAATACAAGTAACAATTCTCAAATACAATTTACAACTTCTCGAATAAAAGTGGAAAAGGTGTAGAAAAATAAAGAAAGCATATCATATTTCACAGAAAGGCTTTAATTCCTTATCGCCTCTTTATCAACTTGATGACGCCTTGATAACGTTTTAGAAAATTCGCTACAGTAATAATTAAAACATTAGTCATAACGTAATTAAATAATTTTATGTTTTGGAGCAGCCTGTAGGTGGAATCGCGCTGTATATAATGTTTGTGTTAAATATAACCCTACTTTTAAGAGTGTGAACAAGAAATTTCAACACTCTCTAAAGCCCATTTCTTGACTGTTTGCAGTCCAAAGCATGACGTTGAGAACATTTCTATCAACTACCCCCTTATCCAGATTTGTACTCATCGAGGGTTCGTGCGTGAAATCGAGTGCTATATAACGACAATCATTTCTAGACTGTTTGGAGCATGAAGGCAAAGATCTCCTGGAATCCGTCTTGAGGTTACAAACCAAACAAAATGACAACGTACACTATTTTCAGTTCGAAGGATTGTTTACCCCACGTTCGAATTTCACCTGTTACGATTGCGTTTCCAACTGTAAAGGGTGGTTAGAACCTTACACCGACCCCTTCCTTAATGTCGCACAGATTAAAAACCAACCCATTATTGTCGTCGATTCACTAGTGCACGCTGTACATTTATACGGTTTTAAGGTAGTCTACAATATACTTAAGGAACTCGTTCTTAATAAGGGTAAGTTTAGTTTGCGTGATCTCGTAAACGATACTCGCTTTTTAGAATGCGCACGTGTCATCGCGATTTTCCACGAGGACTTGGATGACAACATTTTGCAATACTTCGACCACCTCTCCACATTTTCGATACAATTACAGCCGAACAGTAATCGCGTCCTTTACGTTTACAAAAAGCCATCCGGAAAAGTGATCAGACAGATCGAAATGTACAGCACGAACAACGGCATCCTAGATTCGGAGAAGATTACCGTTGCGGACGCGAAAAAACTGGTTCAGGAGGTGAGCAATCCAGAAAATCTGGCGACGTTTAAAATTGGCTTAAATGATCAAGAGAAGGTGCTAAGAGATAAGGTGGTTTTGCCGTATGTGTACAGGTGAGACTTAAGTGTCCAACGTAGATGCGGTAATTGTGTCGTTGACAGGGATGTAGATGAGAAAGGGGGAGGAAAAATCACATATGAATTTGATGAGACGGATGACTGGGATGAAGAAGATCCGGATGATGACCTCGATATCTAATAATTTAAGCATAAATATTTACTGTCATAAAAAAATTGTTTTACTTAAACTCTTGCTAGTATTGATATTTTGGCAGGTTCAATTTTGTTCAACGAATGGAACTGGATGAGATAGATTTAGATTGTGAAAGCTCGAAAATTTAGTCATTGCAAGAATAAACTTTGGAAATGGTAGTTCATCGTGCAAAAACAGAAATAGGCTGGGGAAAAAAGAACGTACCAAGAAAAAAAACCAACCATCAAATTGTAATATAAATTGCGTAGCAAAATCAATTGTTTGTAAGGATGTGAATGCATAACATAAAAAAAATGTGTGCCTGTAGGCTTCAAGAGAGTATAAGATTCTGAGAAAGTGTGAAATACACAGGATGATTTTTGGTGCAATAAAATCATCTGTTAAAAGCAAGCAATGTTACGACAAAATACGTAAAAATCAGTGAATCGCAAATCAAAACCGAAGAATTTTTATTAGCATAATCTTGCCCCCAAGATCTGTAGCATGATCCTTCGTTCGGGATTTCTCAGTCTATAGTCCACCCCTGCCGTGACCGTCTCTTCACGGCGAAAATGTTAGTCTACAACCAACAAGTCAGTACAGATACACACACACATTAAAACAATTTGATGGTTTTCCACATGTTTAAAAGAATGAACAAAACTTATACGAATATAATTTCTGGTCAAGATCATAAAATCATAAACATAAATTAAGGAAACATTACACCAAAATCGTAAACAAAAGGATAACGGTATCAAATATATGATTCTGCATTACGGTTAAATCAAGTCAATTTCAAAAACAAAAATATAAAATGCTGCATACAAAACCAACCAAGATGATTGTAAAAAGTGTTTGCGCTCTAGAGACGGCACAGACGACTTTCCCCTTCGTTTAAAAGTCGCGCGGTTACCAGCTCTCAAAAATGTGTGCGTCGTCATAGGTTGTATATACAGGATGAGACCTTACAAAATCTGAACAGTCAAACTTTACATAAAAAATTCAAATTGTGCTTGTGAATATGTATATCTATGGCAACAAAACGCCAAGATTTCCTTTTAATTGACATGTATACACGAAATGACGTTAATAAACGACTTCTGGCCAGGGAAACTGTTGTCCACAATGAAAAGGAATACTTGGGCCAATTGAATGGGTATCGCGACGATGAATATAGGCTCTACAAAGAAAAGAGGTGCCAATTTCTGAACGCGGCTAATTTGTACAAGGAATGCAATAAAACGGCCATTTACGCGAACAAAATTAAATTGGACGAGCATACGAACGATATTTTACGCTATGATCGCAAGGAAGATCGTGAAGATAGCTCTAGGGAGAGGTCTTCGTCAGGTAGTTTGCTTAGAAAGCGTTCTTACCGTCACATACACGAAGTAAGTTGACCCCGATTATCAGCAGGTTTTGATCCAGATTTGTAGAGCAATTTTAATGGTGTCGTCGTATGTCAGCTCGAACCGTGGTTTGTACGCTACTTGAAATTGTGCAAATTTATTTACGCAGCAAGGACCATTATTGTCTACAATCGTCTATTGCGAAATTTGAGAATTTTGAAGACTTGGGATGAAAGCAGCGTGGAGGCGCTTGAAAAGCAGCCGACTAGGCGATACGACAACGTTTCCTATCCACACGTTTTCGAAAAATTCCTTTAATAAATTAAACACAAAACGATTAACATTTAAACAAACAAACACTACTTCTTAATTTACAAAACACATTAATCGTCATAAATACTTCCATCATCTTCCGTCTGCTCCGCCTCCTCCTCTTCAATGTTCTGAATTGGTTTGACAACTTCATTCGCGGACTTTTGGTGAAAGACGAACGAAATAAATTGCGACATGTCCCAAATTTGCTTAATTACCTAAAAGACACGCACTACTTTAACGCAACTTGTAATGTTCGCTTACCAAATCGGCCAACCCGCGCTTATCCCAGCTGTGGTACCAGTTGGCCAAGTCCGAGGTGCAATCCGATTCCTCCGGCGGGTTCTTCGTCTGTATCTTGTTCAGGCAACGCTTGCATTTCAGTCGCGTGTGCGTGTCCGATTCCGTCGTCTCCAATCGAAATAGTTCCTTCAGTTCGGAGGCGCTGAAGTGACGCGCGGCCTCTTCGTTCATGTCGACCACCGTCGAGCTTAGCGCCTTTTTATGCGCCTGCCGTTGGAATATTTTCTCTTCGATGGTTCCAGTCTAGTACAAATCATATGCTGATTTTTATATTGTCAAATATTTAAAAAATGAAAAAAATGTTTTCGCCAGTAACTTTAGCGCATTTTCTATCAATTGATCCAGAACGGCGTAAATATTCTTATAAATAAGAAACTTAACATTGCGCACGCGCACACCTCATGTTTAAAATATGCGATATGTTTGCCTTTATTAGAAGAATCTGTCTTCAAATAAAGCTCAAATTTATGTTGGAGCTTGAATTTTTTTGAAATAATGATTGTTAAGAACACTGTTCAACAAATAACAAAATTTATTCTGCACATGCGCATTTATCTTTCTTCACTTCATACTTGTGAAATTTCCACTTAAATAAGAAATTGGTTCAGTGAAAATTTTGAAATGTGTTCATTTTATTTTTGGCCTTTTTTGAAGTGCAGATGTTACGTTCTGCAAAATAACCATATTTGAATTTTGAAACCTCAAAAAATTGATCGAACGAAGTTCGACATGTTGAAGCTGTGAAATTCCACACCCCTCCAAACCCCCCGTGCTAGAGATTTGTTTTCGAAAAAAAACTTTGAAATTAGAGTAAATTTAGAAACTTTGAAACCTTATAAATTGAGATTTTTTTGAAATTATGGATTCGTATGATTTCAACACTGTACAGGGTGACCCAATAAGACTGTTCCTCGGCCATATCTCGGAAACCGTTCGTCAAATGACTTAGGGGTAAATTATTGGGTAAATCGGTTATGAAAAATCGCTGGAAAATAATGTCAAGTTTTAAAAATGACCACCATCTTAAATTTTAAAACTGCATTTTCTTCAAATTTCGTATAATAAACTTAAACATTCTTTTTTTCACATTTTTAAAGAGAACCAGTTTATCTATCATTTTCGTAAAAACAAAAACTTAGCTTTTTCAAAAACAAAGATGGTGTGGGGCGTTCAATTGTTTTTGCAATAACCTGCTTTAACTTCTTAACCGTTTGACCGATTGTGACAAAATTTGGTATCGTTGAAAAGAGCATTCTTTGGGCAATGAGAATCAACCAAAATAATATAGTTAATTTAGTTGAATCCTTCTCCGCCAGGGGGCTAGTTTTGACACTAAGATCCGAAATCCTAAAAAAATCAAATGGAATGTCTTTTTCTTTATGAAAAAGTAGTCAAATAACATCCAAAGAAGCCAGTGAAAACCGTTTTTCAAAATCTCGTTCCCAACCTCAATTATTGGGAAAATGAGATTAATTAATTACCTAATTAATAAAAATGCTTAAATTGTATCTTATTTGACATATTTCCGGTATTTGTCGATGGCGCGAAAGAAAAGCACCCTACACTTTTAGGTAGGCCTTGGAAATTAAACAAATGAATTTGTAAATTATTCTGCTGTGTTTACGCATTCAGAAAGTGTAGTTTTTTGAATTTGTAATCTTTTCTAAAATGCCGATTTCTAGCCAAGAAGCATTTAATATGCTGGCGATGGTTCATGGTTGATTCGGATAACGCAAATAGAAGATGCGAGTAGCGATGGTCGCATTTTGAAAATACTCAAAATATATCGATTAGATTACAAATTCAAAAAACTGCACTTTCTGAATGTAAACACAGCAGAATAATTTACAAATTAAGGCTGTTATTATTTTATAATGCATCGTGTTTCATTTGTTTAATTTTCAAAGGCCTACCTAAAAGTGTAGGGTCCTTTTCTTTCGCGCCATCGACAAATACCGGAAATACATAAAAAGTAAATTTAAGATACAATTTAAGCATTTTAATTAGTTAATTAATTAATCTCATTTTCCTAATATTTGAGATTAGGAACGAGATTTTGAAAAACGGTTTTCACTGGCCTCTTTGGATGTTATTTGGCTACTTTTTCATAAAGAAAAAGTCATATCATTCCATTTGATTTTTTTAGGATTTTGGGTCATAGTGTCAAAACTAGCCCCCTGGCGGAGAAGGATTCAACTAAATTAACTATATTGATTCCCATTCCCCAAGGAATGCTCTTTTCAACCATACCAAATTTGTTCTCTTTAAAAATGTGAAAAAAGAATGTTTAAAGAAATTTAAAGAAAATGCATTTTTTAAATCTAAAATGACAGTTACGCCCTCTGGTGGTCATTTTTAGAACTTGAAAATATTTTCCGATTCTTCATGACCGATTTAATTTTTTTCCCCTAAGTCATATGACGAACGGTTCTCGAGATATGGCCGAGGGACAGTCTTATTGGGTCACCCTGTACAAGTGAGAAAGGTTAACATTGAGTTGAGAATTAGAAATATTGAGGCACTTTTTTAACATTTTGTAATTGTTGCTCGAAATTTTGGAACATTAAAAATTACAAAACATAAAAATTTTAATTTTTGGAGTTATTGGTACATTTTTCAATAGTGTGAACCTCAAAATAACATTCAAGCTTTTTGAAATCTTGTGATTCTAAAGAGTTTTTGAAATTATAGTAAAATTTCAAAATTTTAAAAGTTACGAAATTTCATCTGAAAAGTCGGAACTTATGACACCCTGACAATTAGAAGTGTTTTTGTAATCACGAATTATTTAATATTTTTAAAATTGTTTTCGAATTCTTGATATTTCAACATTGTGAACCTTGAAACTGTCTTATTTTTGAAACACGATAAAAAGGATGGTCAAAGTCTCATTACTATTTCTTTTTTTCTCTAAATCGCATTTAGTTATGATGCAGTATGCTGGATTTTTGCATTTTGAGTGCTAATGAAAATTTTAAAATTTAGAAACAAGGGCATTTAACTTTCTTTGCCCCCTACTTCTGTAATTTCCACAACGCTTCACTCAAATATGGAATTGGTTCTTTTGGAATTTTGAAATGTATTTAAATAATTTTTGGAAATTTGAAATGTCCAAAATTCCGAAATTGTTTGCCTGAAGATTTTGAAATGCTACAAAATAAACATTTTTGAATTTTGAAACAAATTGAAGAATCGAATTTTTTTAACCTATAAAAGATTCGGAATTATTGAAACAAATGAAATAATTTTGCAGTTCGCTTTTAAAGTTTATAAATTGGAAACCTTGAAATGTTGACGAGTGTTTTTGACAATTTTTTTAACTTTTGACATGATTTATTGATTTAATTGCACAATTTAAATATTATACGATTCCGAAACTTCTAGGTTCCATAAACAGCTTCAATGTTTCAAACTACACGTTTTAAGTTTTTGAAGTTTCAAAAATGTTTATTTTGCAAAATTTTAAGATAGAACGAAATTTTAAAAAAAGTGTATGGTGATATATTTTTGGTTATGAAATGGTCAAACCTTATTTTTGTACCATGATAGAAGGAAACGTTAAAATTCCCATTGGAATTTCAAATAAGACGTCTACATTGGATTTCGAAATAGAAGTCGAATTTGAAACTGAAACTTACGGCGAGAAATCGATAAATGTAACATGGTTTCTTCTGTCCGTCACGCCAAACTCGCGCCATAGCTTGATCGTCATTCGCCGGGTTCCAATCCGGGTCGAACATCACCAACCGATTCGCGCCGATTAAATTCAATCCACACCCGCCCGCCTTCGAGCTGAGCATAAAAATAAACTCGCGCGATTCCGGCTTATTAAACGTCTCGACGACCTTCGCGCGCTTTTTTATGGTCATGGTGCCGTCGAGACGCACGTACAGGTAGCCGCGCTTCTTGCAGAGCCTCTCGAACAGATCCAACGTTTGCGTGTAGTTCGAGACGAGCACGATCTTGTCGTCCAAGTTCGCCTTCATGTTCGCCAAAAGGCAGTCGAGCAACATCAGCTTGCCGGAAAGCTCGGGCTGTACGTCGTTTTCGTTGTGCTTCGGCGGAATTAGTTTCGCTGCGTTTTCGAAGCCTTCGGCGCCCTCTCGAATTTTGTCGACGATCAAATCGGGATGGTTGCACAGTTTCTTTAACGTCGTGATACTCGCCAAGGTGCTCAGGGAGGCCTTGCTCTCCGAGTCGCACTCCGCGACCGTTTGCCGAATCGCCTCGGAGTTTATGTAGTTGCGGTACAGCGCCTTTTGGACGGGAGTTAAATGGCAGCAAATGATCATTTCGAATTTGACCGGCAGATACTTTGTCAGTAGCGCACTCGTGCGCCTAATCAAGCATCGGTTTACTAACGTTGTCAGTTCGGTTAAACGTTCCTGGGCGTGTTGGCGCTCGAGCGGCGTCGCGTAGGAGTCTTGTCCTAAAAAACGATTACGCGAATTACTAATAAATCAGTGATGTTCCCAACAATTTCTTTGAGAGTGTACTCAGTGGTTGTGATGTTCCCTTTAAAAGCGTTGGGGGGGGGGGGGGGGGGGGGGGGCATTCCCGACAAATTTATAAAAATTTGATAGGTACTCAAAACGCAATTTCAGCGGGTCCGTTAACTTGGCCCCCCCCCACTGAGAGATTTCATAGTCGTATTATTTTGAAATGAATGCGCTCGTTATGCGCTCATATGCGCCACCGATAATAACTCTTGCGCCATTATCGTTTTTTAGAAATCCGAAAAAACATTGGGGGGGGGGGCAAGTGAACGTAGCCCCCCCCAGTACGTATTTTGTCCCTTGTAACTAGGTCACCTGATACATTTGGTTATGCGCTCAATTGCGCCACTTGAATTAAAGCTAGCGCCATTACGGTTAAGCCGTGACAAATTTTCAAAAAGTGGGGGGGCCAACTTAACGTTTTTAAAAGTTACTTTTTTTTAACATCTTTTCATACGAAATTGTACTCTCAGGTATGCGCTGAAATGCGCCGTAAAAAGATATCATTGCGCCATTATTGTTTTTTGGTTATCCTTAAATATATTTGGGGGGGGGCCAAGTGAACAGAACAGAGTTGGACTGGGTCAAGCATAGAGTGACCCAGTTAGTTTACTGACCCAGTTGACCCGGTGACCCAGCTTGACCCGGTGACCCAGCTTGACCCGGTGACCCAACTTGACCCGGTGACCCAGCTTGACCCGGTGACCCAGTTTGACCCAACTTGACCCGGTGACCCAGCTTGACCCATCTTGACCCAGCTTTACTCAGTGACCCGTCTTGACCCGGGGGCCCAGTAATTAAATTATTGTTAGGTATCATCCAAAACAATTTCAAGTAACGTTTCAAGCACGTAGCCCAATTTCATTCAAGAGAACTAATACCTAAAAAAATCAAATGCATTTGTTTATAGTTTGTAGTCAAGTAGTCAATGAAAGTATTTAGAGAAAAGATTTATTTGGATTAAGCTAACTAGTAGAAAAAAATTAAATGTGAATGAACACCTGTAAGCAAACTGGTAAGCCCTGAAGCAAAGAAATAACATTATTCTAATACAATTCGGGACATGGAAAGTTTTTTACGGCAGTATTAAAGCAAACATCACAGAAATGGCAGTTGTCAAGCAATCGAGTATTATTTTCAACAAACCAGCATTAAGCATTTATTTCATAATCTGTACACTTGAACCGAGGGCACTGACTTAACTGCGTTATTCGATCAAACTAGGTGATTGGGTCGAATTGGGTCCCCGGGTGAAATTGGGTCGCTGGGTCAAACTGGGTCACTGGGTCAAACTGGGTCAAACTGGGTCACTGGGTCAAACTGGGTCACTGGGTCTAACTGAAAAGAGTATGACGTGACCCAGCGACCCAGTTTAATTTAGTGACCCAGGTGACCCAGTTGACCCAGTGACCCAGTCCAACTCTGGAACAGAATCCCCCATAACGCATTTTGCTACCGGTATTTGTGCCACTTGATACATCTGGTTATGAGCTCAATTGCGCCACTTAAATTAAAGCTAGCGCCATTACGGTTAGGCCATAAAAAATTTTTAAAAGTGGAGGATCTAACTTAGCGTTTTCAAAAGTTATTTCCGGAAGTGCGTCCATTTTGAAAATATTTTACATCGATTCGGCCTTCGGAGTAACTCCTAAATACAAATTTTTAAAAACCTACCTATTTTACTTTCCCAGAATCGTTTAACTAAAGCTCCCAAAAAAACACCCTGTATATAGTGTTTCTGAAACACTATAATGGCGCCAAGATTTTTGTTTACGGCGCATTTTAGCGCATGATGAAAGGTACGATGTAGTAGAAAAAACATGTTAAAAAACGTAACTTTTGAAAACGTTAAGTTAGCCCCCCCCCCACTTTTTAAAAATTTTTTATGGCTTAACCGTAATGGCGCCAGCTTTAATTCAAGTGGCGCAATTGAGCGCATAACCAAATGTATCAGGTGACCTAGTTACAAGGGACAAAATACGTACTGGGGGGGCTACGTTCACTTGGCCCCCCCAAATGTTTTTTCGGATTTCTAAAAAACGATAATGGCGCAAGAGTTACTATCGGTGGCGCATATGAGCGCATAACGAGCGCATTCATTTCAAAATAATACGACTATGAAATCTCTCAGTGGGGGGGCCAAGTTAACGGACCCAATTCCAGCGCTCTATACGCCATATGTCTAAAAAATCCTTGAGGGTATACGGCGTATACCCTATGGGGACACCACTGCTAATAATTAGTTTTAGCTTACCCTTCATGATGTAGTTTTCGAATTTGCGACGAAATTCCTGCGCGCTTCCCAAAAGACCCTCGTTGACGAAATGTATCAGGCTGAAGTACTCGGTGAGATCGTTTTGAATCGGCGTTCCGCTCAGCAGCACGC
The DNA here is from genome assembly GCF_008802855.1 of Photinus pyralis. Taxonomy (NCBI): domain Eukaryota; kingdom Metazoa; phylum Arthropoda; class Insecta; order Coleoptera; family Lampyridae; genus Photinus; species Photinus pyralis. The sequence continues at coordinate 4,920,330 of NW_022170250.1, forward strand.
GTCGTTTTGATTTGAGCCCCATCAGCGCGCGGTACGTCTGGTTCTCGCAGTTCTTCAGGCGATGCCCTTCGTCGCACAGCACCAAACCGATCTCGCTAGAATGCAAAATTTCGGCGTGCATGCGGAAGGTCTCGTACGAAATGATGAGCAGCGGCGTCGCCGTACGTCCTTGCGCCTGCATAAATTGCGTCAACTTTTTTTTGCCGTCAGGGCCCCCGTCCATTATTACCGAGCTCAGACGTCCGGCCAACCACTAAAAATCGATCTAAACTTAAATACTAACTTGATGCCGCCTTGCCTACCAATCCAAAATGTTAATTAATTAATTAATGTTAAATTTGACACCCGAAAATTTTTTTGACCCCCAAAAAATTGCGAAAAAGAGAAATTTGACACACATAAAATTATCAAAAAAAAATGAAATTTTGTACCAGATAGATCGCCAACAAAAAATTAAATATGGCTAGCAAAAAATATTGGATACTGGACAATTTTACACAAAAGTTTCACTGTGATATATCACGATTCCAATTTTGTGCTCATTTCATAACATGGACACCCCTAAGATTGATACAAGAAGAAATTTTGGTATCTGAAACCTTAATGTCAGAAAAATGGCGAAAAAGAATCACGTACATAAATACCTCTCTTAATTCCACACCCTCACGCGTAGCCATAAGGCGCACACAAACAGTTACCGCCTACGCAAACAGTCACCGACGAGTTTCAATAACGGAAGCACCGCTCGTTCTCCCTGCCCACTGCCCGTCCACCAGATCCTGCGCACCATCTTCTCCACGGAGCAGAGGGATAGAGAAGGCACAGAGCTCTTCATTAGTCAACAGAGACCTCTCATCGCTAAAATCCCAGAAAACCTACGCTCGGGAGAAGAATTCCAAGTGAGCATGGTTTACGGACACCTCCGCAGTCCCCCAAATCAAGGTCCAGCTGTTCAAGAACCTCGTCGAGGAAGTACGGAAGATGGAGGAAGCTACCAGAACGTAAGACCCGGCCAAACCATCTACCACCAAAGCAAACAAACGCTCACCGGGCATGCGCAAGTAGAGTGCCGCAAATGGAAGAGGACGCCGCCGCCTCAACCGCACCCGACGGAAAAATGACCCCGGTCGTCGCACCCACCATTACTTGCTACGGCCGAGGAGAACCGGGAATAATCCATAGCAACTGCCCCTAAGACCAATCGACCTCTGCTTTTTCGTGCTACACCGCCCAGCTACCCCGTAAATAGATCCCGAGTTTGAGCATCTATACGCTCAGCAAACGGACTCTGTGAATTCGCACGCGCTCCTCCCGCATTCGCCCGGGAAGAAGCAACGCCACCCGCCGCACTCCCACATCGAGGTCGCTGCCCTCGAGAGGGCCGATTATGGACACGACGGACGTGAGGGGGCTGCTTAATAATAATAAAATTGAAAAAAATTTGATTTTTGAACCCAACAAATTCCGAAAAATAAATTTCACATAGAAAAATTTAAGAAAAATCAAGAATAAATTGTGCACATACCGTGACATTTTACAAGCAACCCGATGCTATTCGTCGAATTTTTCAACGAAAACACTTCATTAGTATATCTATACAGTATATAAATACAAAAAAATATATGCTCACAAAGATTAAAAAATGCAAAAATGTAAAAAATTTGCAAAACTAATAAAACAAAAAAAATTGAAAAATTAGAAAACTAAAAAAATTAGAAATTTAAAATTTGAATAGAATTCAAATTTAAAACTTAGACAAATTAAAAGTCCAAAAACTACAGAAAACTAAAAATTGTTAAGACGCCTGCATGAAAGAAAACAAAATAATTTTGAAAATTCGAAAAATTAAGAAATTAGAAAAAATTAAAAATAAAAAATTCCAAAAATTAAAAATGTGTAATTTAAAAAATCTAAAAATAGTCATTTGAAAAATAAAAACATTTCAAAAATTCAGAAATATCAGAACATTCAGTTTTGAAACTTGCGAGGAAACTTGCAACAATGAGATTCCAAAATTTAAAGAAAAAACAAAAAATAAACATATCGGCAATTTCAACAGGCCCTTGCACAATACTGAGGGAAGAAATTGAATTAAGAAATCGGACTGGAGAATTCTGACGAATTAAAGCATTCAAAAAATTAAAAAAATTTGAAATCCTTCAAAAGTTTCTTGCGAGCATTTCTAATATTCAAAAAACCAGCAAAAATTTGATGAAAATTTAATAAAAATTCTAGAAAATTCGCAAAAATAAAAATGAATTAAACTCAGAAATTAAATTTAAGATAAAAGCCGTTCTTACAAACATTGGAAAAATAATTAAAAAATTTCATATCAGATAATCCAGGAAAATTCAAAACAATTGAAATTTCGAAGAGAATTTTTGCACACGATCAAGATACAAACCTTGGTGATTTCGTTGCTCCAATTACGTACGAGCGAACTCGGGCAAACAATGATGGCCTTATCAATCGTAGGGCGACATTCGGGCCCTTGCCTTAGCAAAGTCCACATTAAAGTAATGCACTGCAGCGTTTTGCCCAGCCCCATCTCGTCCGCCATTATGCATCCGAACGAGCCCGATATTTGCACGCCCGTGACGCAATTGTACATAAACTTCACGCCCTCACGCTGGTGAGGTCGCAAGATATTGCTTAGTATTGGATCGACTACGACGTGCACCAGTACCTTGCTAAAACCTCCACTTTTGACCGACGGCAGATCGTACGTGATACTTACTCATCGTGCTTCATTTTGTCGTGCTCGGTGACCTCTGGTGGGGCGTACAACACCAGAGCGTTTGGCGTGTTTGGATCGTACAAAGCTCGCTTAACACGACTGCGTCTTATACCTAAAGTCTTCGTAGAATTAGAGGCTTGATAATTTGGATCGGGGGAGACGAACGGTTGCAATAACTTCTTTATTAGCTCCTCCTAAAGTAAGAACGGTAAGTTTGTACGTGTAATTGGTACATAACTTACGTGGGACGTGGCGTACGAGTAATCGAACCCATTCTCGTTTAATTGCACTAGCGGTTTTCTACATTTTGTATTGGTCGTCTTGGATTTGTCTCTTGTCCGCTTTTTTGATGAAGATTCAGTTTCGGGAGACACAAATTTACTTTGCAGATTTCCAGGTTTAAACTGTGGTAGTGGTCGTGACGTCGAACTGCGCCGCTAAAACGATTAATATACACTTTATCCATCCAAAAAGAAGTTGTTTAATACCATTTTTTTTATTGAAAATAATGCATTTAAGACAACTACAATGAGTGAGGTTAGGTGACACTTTTGGCGGTTTGGTTTTAATTTTCAATTGTGCATGGTTGCCAGATGGCTTTTTACAGAATGCTGTAAATGTGGTTCCCATACCCATTGATTATACGCAAACTGTATAATCAATTGCCATTCCACAGTCGTCATCTGATGACACTCGTTCCATCCAGGTTTGAGGTCATCGTTGCAAAGAAAACGAAATCCTGTATATATTCGACCAAATTGAAACTGTGTTGTGCTTGTGCGTAGGTATATACCATTCACTTACTTCCGTATATAAACAGTCGTAAGCGTTTTTCTGTTATTGTAACCAACCACTCGTTTCATTATGTTTATGCCTTATGGTACAAATACATATCGCGTATAGTAAAAATCAGATGTGCGCATGCGCAGATTGCGCAATGCCAACTTTCTTATTTATGAAGATATTTTTGAAATTTTAACCATAGACGCTTCTAGTAAAGAAAAACGTATCACATATAGCTAAAATCGAAAACTACAAATGACATTAACAAAGGCAAACACATCGCACATAGTAAAAATCAAATGCGCACATGCGCAGATTGCAAAATGCCAATATAATGGCAAACACATATAGCCCTCCGGTCTCCGGGGCACATGCACATTAAACAAGTAGTCTACAAAGATCCGATCACAACAAAAGAAAAGATGTTGGAACAAGTCCATAATGCCTAATCGGGGCAGCAACAGGAAGAGAAGTCTCCAGAAAAGTACAAAATAAGGTTGAAGCCTGAAGGCGTCTCTTTGTCTAGATTTAATATCTGTAATAAAAAACGGATCTTTCCATTTGAAAAAAGCGAGATTTTCTTTAAAAAACTAAAAAATATATTATTATAATTTGTGAAGTTTTTGGTGAAAAATCGACTCACGAACTATTTCAAAAACACCAGAATCGTTTCTGATTGCGTTACACCCAGCAATTATCCGATTTCTCAAATCAAAACAAAGCGCCCTATCAAAAATCATCGAAGGACAAAATATTATATTTTTGCCGCATGTTTAAAAACACCCTGTATCTTCATAAATAAAAAAGTTAGCATTGCACATGCGTTAAACCAAATTTTTGATCCCGCGCATGGGCAAAATCAAAAAATATCGGTGTGCACGGAATCCTTATACCAAGCCCTTTCAAATGAGCCCCATATCACCCAAAGCGGTTCAGTCGTGTAGAAGGAGGAAAATACTCTTAAAAAAGGCAGTGACGTAAAAGTCGCTATTTGTATATTGCATATTTAATACTTGAACGTATGAATATATTGTGCACCTTGGAAATGCCAACCAACAAATTAAGGTATCCCATGCTTAAAGAAGGAGTCGGAACCCGATGTGATAGGTGAAAGGTATGTTGGTTGCCTATGCTGTTGAGTTTACCAATTCGGCGATTATTACTTATGTCAATGACTGTACGCTAATGACATGCTACTGAATTTATATTGAACAAGGTGTAATAGAACCATTGAATTTATAACTTAACAATTGTATACATATACGAGTACAATGAAAGAACAATCCTCCAACTGGCTCACTTATAAAACACCCTATGTAGCAGATACATCCTGTGTATTGTGAAACATAACCTTAAACACAGATAGAACAACAATAACATAACCTAGTAATGCACAGTTCGCAACCGCTCATTTTACCAAGAACTTTTTTATTTTAATTTTTAGTTTCACCCTTTCAAGAGATTAGGGACGAGACCAAATTAAGAATTGGAAGAATGGAAATATTCGGGACCCAATAATAATTTACAATCAATTATTTGAGCTACCTTTATACTTGTGTTTTTATCCAATATGTGTGAAAAATTATTGCTGCAAACATTAGATAACGTAATACAATTAGACAACGTATTAGAATGGATAAAGAGCCCTAATTCCAAGGTAAAAACACTGTGTAGATAACCTCAAATTATGTTGCGTACTTTCAGCCGGACAACGAACACATAGCTCACCTCAACTGCACCCAAATTGATTTTATTTTATTCTTCCTCAACTACGTACACGAAATTTCCAACAGGTAAATTTTGTTGACATTCGAAGGCAACTAAATGAAGGGGTAACATTTCAGGCCTCCCAAAACCGTACAGGACGCGGCACGCAACGGCGAAGCGACGACACCGAAACGGCGCACATCCCTACTCGAAAATCTCGACCTCAACGATAACGTAGACGCGCACGTGTCGCCGCTGTACAAGCAGCATCCGTTCGCGAGAAGGGCGCCGAGCCCGAAAACGCCGCCGAACATTCGACTCGGCGACTTTCTAATTCGCAAAGATCCGCGCAAGCGAGTGCAGAAAAATCTGAACGAGACTTTCGGCTCGCGCCGCATCAACCCGATCAGCCTTTCAGACGGCAAAACGAAAACGTTCTCCCCGAACAGGAATAGTTTTTCGTTCGGCAAGCACGATGAGAATCTCGGTACGGATCGTAGAAACCTGTTGGAGGAGCGGTCGCGAGTTGCTTTCGACACCGGCGCGGAGACTACTATTACGAAAGTTGTTAGTAAAAAAATTGGCGACGAACCCGATTTTAATCTTGTGACGTTTCCGCAGAAGCTGGATATTTTAATCGATGTCTACGTGTTTTTATTAAATAATTGTTACGTTGCGAACTTGACGAGTGAGATATATTTTATTGTGTCAGTGTTGTTAAAGAGGGACTGCGGGCCGAGGACTTCGTTACAAATTTTAAATTCGCTCGGCAATCAAGTGTACTTCGCGACCGGCGTGTTGCGAAAGCAAACCGATTTTCTTCGTTTGCTCGATCGGCCGACAATTCGTCTTTTATTCGACAACGCGCGCTTTCGACGCTTCACGAACGAAAACTTTCGTCTCGCGTTTCTTAAGACGTACGACGGTAAAGTCGAAAAGCTGGTCGGCGTACGGCAGATTAACAAGAGCGTGTACTTCGAGTGCGACACGGACAATCGAAACAATTTCGCCACGAACGCTTCGTTTCACAATTTTCGTAAGCAGCGGGATTTGTTCTACGAAGTTCTGCGCGCGTGGGAGAGTAATCGAATGGTAAATAATTGGAGTTTTGCTACGGCGCTGGGGCAGAAGGTTCGATATCTGGTCAATTTGGATTCGGAGCCGAACAATTTGATACACTTTGCCAAACTTTTTAAGGCGCAACTTTTGGTTAATGCTTGTCAGGTGAGTATGTGAGGGCTTAATATTCCAATGCGCTATTTTCATTTGAAAAATATATACAGGGTGAGTCAACGATTGCGCGGAGTAACTTAATGCCTTGAAGATCAGATTTTTCGATAGAGTACTTTTGTATTATGATATGGTTGAATCTCGGGTTGAATATTCTCCACATTTTAAAAATATTTGGAATTATACAGGGTGCACCCACAAAGTAGGGCGCCCAAATGGTACATTTTTTTAAATAGATGCCCCTGTATTTGAATGCATTTTTGAATTCTACGTGTAATTGTACGTCTTTTTTATTATATGGTTAATATCCGAAAAGCTAGTAGTTTTAAAGATAATTCGATTTTTAAGAAAAATTGGGCATTTGCAAGTGTCAGTATATTGTCAAAATTATTACTTAAATTTTGATTCCATGTTTTATATCTTTTATCCTGGGTTAAGTAAAAGTCAAATAAATACATCTACTATAAAACATTAAACAAGTTGTAAATCAGCATATGTATGATTAAAGCGCATTTTTGGTAATACAGGTCAGTATTTTATTAGAAAAGTTTAAAATTATCGATCTCACGAGTAATCTAACTCAAAATAGACTAGAGCCTGCACATCTACACTATAGCAGAAAGGTTTTAGTGAAAATTTGAAGTCTCTAGCTATTGTAGTTGCTGAGATCTCAGCCGGACAGCCGGCCAGCAAGCCATAACGAATATAATAGCGTATTTTTTTTCAAAAATGCGCTAAAAAATAGCTTACGGGGTGTTTTTTTGGTAAGTGGAACACCCCGTATATTTTTCTGTCATCTTTTCGCTCCTCCAAAAACCATCAACTTTTCATAATAATAATGTCCTATACCATAGAGGAAATACAATAAGAGTGAGAAACAAATAGGATAAACTGGTATTGCAAATTTTCGCTCAGGTGATGCTGTCATCTGCTTTTTAAAGGGGTTTTAACCGTAAATATAGAAAATCGTACGTTCATTAGCGTGCCGATATGCGGTTCCCTCGTTCCGAGATGGCGCTATAGTTAGTCGAGGAGCGCCTAGTTACGAAATGCGTTCTCGTAAATCTAGTTTAGAAAAACGTACGTAGTTCCCTCACTCTCACACTTTAGATTCTTTAGAGTTTTATTAAAATTTTTCTCTATTTAAGACATAAATACAATTTCAACCGAAATACAGTTCAACAAACGCCCAACGTACTTATTTGGTTTCAGCAATGGAGCAATTTACGACCTTTACTGTAATGGTTAACACTCAAATGCAAGTTACCAATCTAATCTACTATGAAATATGACACTATATCAATGTGTAAAAGATAATTCGCTTAATTCGAAGAAATATGACAAAACAAAAGACGTAAAAATTAGGAAAGAGAGGTTTTAATTTTGGTATCTAGAAATTGAAATTATAAAGGCTCTCCGGTGTGAGTTGTTTCTTCAATTCTTCAACACGGAAGATAACTTGCATCTTATTCTTACCAGACCACAATATTATGCTCTACAATCTAACCAGGAACCAGCAAAGCAATGAAAGGTAGATCGGCAAAGATTGTACTTTTTTGCGTTTTTTAGCGCTGGTGCTATTGTTTTGTGTGTTCTCCGTTGGTCAGGAACCACTTTTGCTGTGTTGAACTACTTTTACGGAAATGGTCCTAAACTTTTAACATGCGACAACCAATAGAGTCTATTAGTGGTTACGTCATAATAGCCCGCGAAATTCGAATTGCAGGACTTGTCTGTTTTACTGTCGGAAATATTGACCCCTATCACCCTATCCATTAAGGATCACTTTTTAATTGGTCCTATTTACGGGCTTATACTGACCTTATGCGCATTAAATAAGCATATCGACCCTCTAATATCGAGACACTGATTACTTCAAAACAGAGCAATAATCGTTAAATAAAATCCATTAATTGCGTTATAATTAAAAATTAAAGATATGTCTACCATATTTACACTTTACGGTTGGGAAAATGGAATGATCATGACCTTGTTCTTGTGTTTACATTTTCCCAATTGCTAGACTTGGTCGTTTACTTGCCTTTAAAGTTAAATAATCAGTGTTTCGATATATAGAGGGTCGATATGCTTATTTAATGCGCATAAGGTGAGTATAAGCCCGTAAAGAGGACCTATTTAAAAGTGATACTTAATGTTTGGGGCGATAGGGATCAATATCTTCAACATTAAAACAGCCAAGTCCAGCATTTCGAATTTCCCGCTCAAATATCACGTCACACTAATAGAGTCTAATACCATTTTACATGCGCATGCCTTTAGTGGCAAGTAAAACTTTTGAAAATGGGAAAGGCGAGGGGGGGCAACCACACGTTTTACCCATTCATGGTATTCTAATGAAAGGTCTCAACAAAAGGAACTGTTTTCTACGAACTATCGCCCTTTTTTCTGACACCGAAAAAAATTCGAAATTACTACAAACGAATTTTTGAATTTTTAAGAAATCTTTTTTGAACCTTTTTGAATAGATATTGAATTTTGTCAGTGTTATATTTAAAAAAAACAGAATTTAATATGCTATTTTTAGATTGAAATATACAGGGTGTGCCATTTAAATAAAATTAAGTTCTCGAGTTAGATCCATTTTTTACCCGATAGTACTGTATAATTATTTATTTTGAAAACGGCAGATTATTTATCAATCATTTTCAAGAAAAATTTTTTTGTTTCTGTTTTTACTAAGAATATATTCGGTCATTCTGAAATTGAAAATTGTTTGATTTATCTGCGTATCTCTGAAGCAAAAATGTGCAAATTTTGATTTTACCATTGCAAGTTTGACCCAAAAAGATCCCATAACGCCTATAACAGTGTCGAAAATGGGACACCCTGTACATGAAACACTATGTAAAATTCCAAAAGGAAAATAAAAATGTATTTTCATTTAAAAAAAAGTTGTTGGTTTGAATTTATTTTTGAGCATGTGCTCTTTTTAAACTTTAAATCTTAATACGGTAAAATCAAAATTTTCGCTCGGGTAAGAAATACAGGAAAAACCACAAAATTGTTAATTTCAAAATTATTATCGGCCCCTATTATAAAGCCATACAGTATACTTAACTATGTTGTTAGCTAACAGTGTTGTTAAGACATGTGATTGGATGTTTTTACAAACAATAACATCGTTCTTAAGCCGACCCCCGTAGAGGATCGCTTGTAGAAAGATGAGGAGTGTACTTGTACCTACCGGGCCGCATAATTAACAATCAATTCTTTAGAGACATGATGTGAGGTCGGTGACATCCAGGCGCCATTCCCGAGCGTGGTTTACTAACGTGGTGATTTTTTTAGTTTTTTCCTATCTTCTGCAGGAATTGATTAAATTAATAAATAAGGGTGGAATTCATAAACATTGCTTAAGTTAGACTTACACTTTACTAAGTGCACACTTAGTTTAGTTTAAGTGGAACTTATATTTACTGTTAGTATCTGTCCGAATTTCGCGCGTTACTATAGCAATAATGTCATGCGTCACCTTAACTATATCTTTGAGTACCACTAAGTACACGCTAAGTATGAGTAAAGGGTAAGTCTAACTTAAGTAATATCTATGAATTCCACCCTAAGACCGTAGAATATTTTCCCTATGTTAGATAAGATGTCTAATCCCGCCTACTTATTGGTTGATGTCCATTACAATGAGACCACATGAAAAAGAGAGGGACGAAATGAATGTGAAACAAACGAAATTCTTATTGGGATTGAATGAAGAAGTACAAGGGAAATAAGAGGAAAAGTCTAAGTGAAAGAAACTGAAAAATGGCAAATGAAGAGGTGGAAACACACAAAAAAAGCTGGTTTCGCTCGGGTGCTCGTAAGGATTTCAATTGATTTTTATTGTGGTGGGTAATAAAAATTTAGGAAATGCTTTCCTTATGTGATGGCCGCGTACAAAAGATCACAGGAAGAAACTTTTGGAAATGTAGGTCCCATATGAAACATTTTTCTCCATAACGTGGGCGCATTTGCCACGCTCTGTAGTACAGCATGTTCCAAATTGCTTGATTTTGATGTTTTTCGCGATGTTTTTCAGGGATATTTTGAGAACTAAAAGTGATGCGGTTCGCACTTCTCTGTGTTATTTTTCAAAGCTGCCTAGATCGATGATGTTTGAGTTACGCGGACGGGGCAACAGCGCAAAAGTTGAAAAATGCAGTAAAAAGTTTTTGCTTTATAACTCAGTTACTTGTGGGAATATAAAAACAAGTAAAAAGGTTTTCGCCTTAAGGTCAGTGCATTTTCTATGAATAATCAGTACTTCCCAAAAGGCAATAGCTATTTTCTTTACTAGAGGCATATATGGTTAAAATTTCAAAGAAATATCTCCATAAACAAAAAAGTTGGCATTGCGCAGTCTGCGCATGCTCACATCTGATTTTTACTATATGCGATATATTTGCCTTTACTACAAGTATCTGTGATTAAAATTTCAACAAAATGTATTATTAAATAAAAGCAGCCTGCGCATGCGCAGTTTAATTGTCAAGATTTTTCTTGGCTCAGGTGTTAAAGCTATACGCTACCGAATGCAAAAAGAACCAACTTAATATCTTGAAAACTGTAGGAGTAGTTAAGGCCTCGGACAGACGGACGGACAGAGAAAGTGGCTGCAGTAGCGCACCCAACTTCGTTGGAAAATGCGCTAAAACGTAGAATGAATAAAAGTTATGTAAAAAAAACTTAGAAAGTGTGTGTTTTTTATATTTTCCATAGCCTGCTTAGTTTTTAAGATACAACACCAAAGTTGCTTTTTTCACATGGAATGTAGAACTAGAGGGAAACAAGTATTATTTTTTGGTGTACACCAAAAATTCAAATTAATTCACGTTAATTCAAAATAATTCAAGTTAATTCTAATTAATTCAGAGGGGTGTACACCAAAAATTCAAATTGTTTCCCCATAGATGTATAATATTTGTTTGCACCGTCAAATTCTTTATTTCGTGTCGTCAGACTCGTAGTTCCTCGCTCAGGAACCAGGTGGTATTTGGATCGAAGTATGTTTTCAGGATAGGATACGGTTTTTAGAAGAATGAACGAGATGAATTTCGGCAACTTTTACAACCTAAATCGATTGTAGGTAAATGGCTATTCGAAGAAAATCAACTTTTAAATTAGGTAAAAAAATAGATTCATTTTCGGAAACTTGTGCAAAAATTCAAATTGAGGAACATTCTAAATAAAGAAACTTCGCTAAATGTATGCAGGGATCTCCACACGGTTCGGGTGTAACGGTTAGATTTGATTTTAAAGTGTAGTGATTTTGGTCACGTATGATTTTTGCTCGTAGTATGAATTTTGGTTCGCTGTGTCTTCGTTAGCTTTCGGAATTGGCACGATTCGAGATGATGGCCATTTTGTAATTTACTTGTCACTTAAAGTTGTTGCGTTATGTGAATCGAAAATATCCATTTGGAGGGAGAGAGCGACGGATAAAAATAAACGTCATTATGACCTAAGACGCAGTCCTGTCACTTATAATGTGGATGACGAGGTCTATCGAAGTTATTTTCCTGTTTCCTCGATCGAATGCAGCGAAACAGTTCTGAGCTAAGTTAGCGCCAAACTATATGGGACCCTTTGTTATCTTTCTGAAAGTGTCCCGTTGAGAAACGCAACTGCGAAACCTATCTGCGCTGCTGTGGAGGACCAGTGGTTCTTGATGGTTGGTCAGCCTAGGATAATGCTGAGTTTCCAAAATTACTAGGAGCGTTTGGGATTAAAAAAGATCTTCACCGCCAGCGAATCCGACCGACCGCGTGAATAAAACTAGCAACGATGCTTATGAGTTATATCAAGGAGAACCAACAGGATTGGGTTAAACATCTGTAGAAGTTAACGTGCACTATTTGAACTCAAATCCGAGGCTAGGGAAATTAGGATACTGAAGGCGGGGGGGGGGGGGGGGGGTTAGCGCCAATAAATTTATTCGTGTTTTATTCTGCTTCGACTATTAGCCAAGTTGTAAGGGACGTGTAACGAAGTGTAGTTAATTCGTAAAACTTAAGGGAAATAAAAATCCTACAGACGGCCAACTCTTGCAAAACCAACATGACTAAGAGAACAAGTGAAAATAAATGATTAAAAAATAAACTGGGATCGAGATGCCCGAGTACACGTAATAATAAACAAACAAAAAACAGCTGGAAATAACCATTAATGTCACCACATTATTAGGGGATGATTTGAAAATGAATTTTTTTGTACTCAATTTTTCAACCAAGACGCTCTTGAAAATAAGTTTGGAAATTTTGTGAAATCAGCATGAAATCAGCGACAGCAGGCGACATCTAACGGAGGAATTTTACAACACTTATTACAGGGTGTTTATTTATTATCGCTCTCGTGTTCTGAGCCTTCAACAGACTTGCGCCTAATTACAGAGTGACCCTGCAGACGGGCTCTTGAGTTGTTTTCTGACTTTAGAGGTGTATATTTTTATCTATTTTTGGGCATTTACGCCAAAGTTATTGCTAAAAAATGGCAGACGTATTTATTCGCTATTATAAGAGATTTTTGTATGTAGCAATAAAGGAAAATTAAAAACGATATGATCATGAATCATGAATGAATACACAGATTCTAAACCGTTGTTTTTGCTACCAGGGTCCCACCCTTGGGCCTTTAACTTGTCCCTCGTGCGGGATATCCAAGCCAGCAGTTGAGATTCGAGATCAATCACAGCCTTAGATGTTGTAACTAGTATTTCCTATCCCTGGTCTGATAAAATTTCCAAAAAATTATTTCAAACTAGATACATTTATTATGTTAATAATTCTGGATTCGTTTCTACACGCCACCCTTTTTTTAGGTCCCCATCACAAAAACATTTCATTTTACATTGTTGGAATCAGTAATTAGCCTTTCCCTGAAACCCGGTGTTTATTTTCCCGCAGTCAGTGGGCGAATGTAAACCTCGTGCGTGATTGCGAATTTGTTGACAAAAAGTTTCCACAAAACGCTCTCTTCCCTTAAATCCATGTTTAAAAGCAACTGAATTACAGGATGGGACGATAGGAGACGAGGATACGATCAAATCGGCAATTCCGAACATCGACGAGGAGAAACTGTCGAAACTAAACACGCGCATCGGCAAGAAGAACTGCACTGGTATCAACTCGATCCCGACGTTCACCAATTACGAGGAGTTTTACAAAGATTTCGTACTTATCGCCGCGAGCCCTTCCTTCAGTAAGCACTTCGTCGACGTAATCGCGGCCGAAATCTCGAGGCTCAACGACGACCTTTCGATTGGCTGCTCGGATCGCGACGAATTCGGTAAGTGCGTTCGCGGAGTTTGGTTTGTACTTGATGCGCGCTTTTGTAGATACGTTCAGCGAAACGTTTCGAACGGGCTTGATAACGAAGGTGAAAACGCTGAGAGTGCTCGCCAAGTTCTTGGGTTTCTTCGAGTCTCTCCCGTATCGTAGTAGCTGCGTGCAGTTACCCGAGAACGTCGTTCACGATCAGCTGCGGATACGTAACAAGGTAATACGTGAGGATAGCCGCATAGTTTACGATCATTTTTCAGATTAGATTGACGCTAGATCTGAAGAAAATTTTACTCGAGGCAAGCGAGAGGAGGACTCTCACGGTTACTATTCCATGGTTGGTCAAGTACTTGGCGATGCTCGACAGCGTGACATTAAAGTCGAACCAAATTCAAGACGTTTTTCATATCCTCTTCAAAATTCACCTCGACGGCTCCAAGTATCCGATGATTGTGAAATTGAGCGTCGGCTGGTTGCTCGAACTTCCACACGTTCCGCACGATCTGTATTACGTCTGGATGTCGAAGAACGACGCGCCGATGCTGTTGAAACCGACCACTCGTACCGTGCAGCTCGACGATCTCATCGGTTTCGATGAATTATTGCACGTCTGCTGTCCGTATTTAGGCGACATTAAAAGTCTATTAACGGCGGATGCGATCGCGTTGGATAGATCCGCAACCTGTAAACATATCACCCCATTGACAGCTCTTGGTTCAGTTCGCGAAACGCCGAAACTTCAGGTTCGTTGAAATTACCACTCCACCATTGTGGTTTCTAATGTTGAAAATGGCAACGCTGCATAATTTACTTACTACTATTTTCTATGCAGATTCTCACTTTTTAATCTAGACGTGAAAAGTAACAATCTTAGCTTCTCCCGTCGTTTCCATGCGGCCAATATTGTTTTATGTTCTGAGCTTTATTTTATTTCGTGCTTCGCGTTCCACTTTTAATCAGAATGCACGATCATTTGTTTCACTTTATCTACTTGTGCCCTCTAAAGTTAACGCTGCGCGTGTACGTATTTGAGTTTGAACATGGGCGCTATGTTTGATTTTATTAGAAGGACCGAATGTTAAAATTTCCAAAAAAAATCTTACTATTATGGAATTACGGAGATAAACAGAACCGAGTCTAATGACCTTGCATTTGGCGCATGTGCAGATCTCAAGGTGAAAGTGAACCCCGATGGACCTTACTATATTACTAACCTATGCATCCATTTTCTTACAAAAAAGACTAAACAAGTGATCCATGTATATTTTTGCCGACCAAAATATTTTTACTGAAAAGATCTCAAGATCATTATTTATGCATCAATTTTGTTGTGAAAAAGACTAAACTCGATTATTTGATGCTCAAGAAGATCCATATGTCTTTTTGGTGGCAAAAATATTTCTATTCAAAAGATGTCAAAATCATTTCTTGTGCACCAATTTTCTTGGGAAAAGGAGCACACTCGATCGTTCAATGCCCAATACATGTGTATTTTTGGCTGCCAAAATATTTTACTAAAATTCAGTATTTAGGTATCCATTTTTTGGAAAAAAAACTAAACTCGATTGCTTGATGCCCAAGAAGTGATCCAAGTGTAAGTATTTTTGGCGACCAAAAAATATTTGTGCCCAAATATGTCAAAATCGTTCCTTATGCACCAATTTTCTTGGGAAAAGGACCAAACTCGATTGCTGGATGCCCAAGAAATGGTTCATGTGCGCATTTTGGGTGACCAAAGTATTTGGGAAAAGAAACACATTCGATTGCTCAATGCCAATACAGTGTATTTTTGGGCGCCAAAATATTTCTACTCAAAATCATTATTTAGGCATCCATTTTTGGGGAAAAAACTAAACTCGATTGTTTGATACCCAAGAAGTGATCTAAGTGTATTTTTGGCGACCAAAAAATATTTGTGTCAAAATCGATTCTTATTCACCAATTTTCTTGGGAAAAAGGCCAAACTCGATTGCCCGACGCTCAAGAAATGGTTCATGTGCATTTTGGGTGACCAAAATATTTGAACCCAAAAGATGTCAAATTCTTGTGCACCAATTTTCTTGGGAAAAGGACCAAAATCGTTTGCTGGATGGCCAAGAAGATGTGTATTTTTGGCCGCCAAAATATTTTTACTCAAAATCATTATTTAGGCATCCATTTTTTGGGGAAAAAACTAAACTCGATTGCTTGATACCCAAGCAGTGATCCAAGTGTATTTTTGGCGACCAAAAAATATTTGCACCCAAATATGTCAAAATCGTTTCTTATGCATCAATTTTCTTGGGAAAAAGATCAAACTCGATCGCTCGATGCCCAAGAAATGATTCATGCGTATTTTTGGCGACCAAAATATTTGAATCCCAGGAATGTCACATTCTTGTGCGCCAATTTTCTTGGGAAAAGGAGCACACTCGATCGCTCAATGCCCAATACATTTGTAGTTTTGGCCGCCAAAATATTTCTACTCAAAATCATTATTTAGGCATCCATTTTTTGGGAAAAAAACTAAACTCGATTGCTTGATACCAAAAATCGTTTCTTATGCATCAATTTTCTTGGGAAAAAGATCAAACTCGATCGCTCGATGCCTAAGAAATGATTCATGCGTATTTTTGGCGACCAAAATATTTTTACTCAAAAGATCTCAAAATCGTTTTTTACTCCACCAATTTTTTTGGGAAAAGGACCAAACTCGATTGGTCGATACGCATCATGTGTGTATTTTTAGCGACCAAATAACTACTCAAGAGATCTCAAAATCGTTATTTATGCATCCATTTTCGTGGGAAAAACACTAAACTCGATTGCTCGACGCCCAAGATCCATGTGCATTTATGGCGACCGAAATATTTGTCTCCAAAAGATGTCAAAATCGTTTCTTATGCACCAATTTTCTTGGGAAAAAGGTCAAACTCAATTGCCTGATGCTCAAGAAATGGATCATGTGCGCATTTTGAGTGACCAAAATATTTGAATCCAAAAGATGTCAAATTCTTGTGCACCAATTTTCTTGGGAAAAGGATCAAACTCGATCGCTCGATGCCCAAGAAATGATCCGTGTATATTTTTGGCGGCGAAAATATTTTTATTCAAAAAAACTCAAAATCGTTATTTATGCATCCATTTTATTGGGAAAATTACTGAACTCGAATGCTCGATGCCCAATAAATGATCAAGGTGTGTGCCCAAGAAGTGATCCAAGTGTATTTTTGACGACCAAAAAATATTTGTACACAAATATATCAAAATCGTTTCTTATGCACCAATTTTTTTGAGAAAGGGATGCAACTCGATTCCTCATTGCCCAAGAAGGTCCACGTATATTTTTGGCGTCCAAAATAGTTTTACTCAAAAGATCTCAAGATCGTTATTTGTGCCGATGCTTAAGAAGCTTAATATGTCTTTTTGGTGGCAAAAATATTTGTATCCAAAATATGTCAAAATCATTTCTTATGCACCAATTTTCTTGAGAAAAGAGTTAAACTCGATCGCTCGAAGCCCAAGAAATGCGTATTTTTGGCGACCAAAATATTTTTGCCCAAAAGATTTCAAAATCGTTTTTTATTCACCAATTTTCATGGGAAAAGGACCAAACTCAATTGCTGGATGCCCAAGAAATGGTTCATGTGCGCATTTTGGGTGACCAAAGTATTTGGAAAAAGGAACACACTCGATTGCTCAATGCCAATACAGTGTATTTTTGGGCGCCAAAATATTTCTACTCAAAATCATTATTTAGGCATCCTTTTTGGGGGAAAAAAACTAAACTTGATTGCTTGATACCCAAGCCATCCAAGTGTATTTCTGGCGACCAAAAAATATTTGTATCCAAATATGTAAAAATGGTTTCTTATGCACCAACTTTCTTGGAAAAATGGCCAAACTCGATTGCCTGATGCTCTAGAAATGGTTCATGTGCGTTTTGGGCGACCTAAAATATTTGAACCCAAAAGATGTCAAATTCTTGTGCACTAATTTTCTTGGGAAAAGGAACACACTCGATTGCTCAATGCCAATACAGTGTATTTTTGGGCGCCAAAATATTTCTACTCAAAATCATTATTTAGGCATTCATTTTTTGGGAAAAAAACTAAACTCGATTGCTTGATACCCAAGAAGTGATCCAAGTGTAAGTATTTTTGGCGACCAAAAAATTGTACTCAAATATGTCAAAATCGTTTCTTACGCACCAATTTTCTTGGGAGAAGGGCCAAAAGCCAAAGCTTGATGCTCAAATGGTTCATGTGCGCATTTTGGGTGACCAAAATATATAAACCCAAAAGATGTCATATTCTTGTGCACCAATTTTCTTGAGAAAAGGAGCAAACTCGATTGCTCAATGCCCAATACATGTGTATTTTTGGCCACCAAAATATGTTTACTCAAAATCATTATTTAGGCATTCATTTTTTGGGAAAAAAACTAAACTCGATTGCTTGATACCCAAGCAGTGACCTAAGTGTATTTTTGGCGACCAAAAAATATTTGTACCCAAATATGTCAAAATCGCTTCTCATACCAATTTTCTTGGGAAAAGGGCCAAACTCGTTTGATAGATTCCCAAGAAGGTCCATATATATTTTTGGCCACTAAAATATTTGCACCCATAGAGTGTCAAAATCGTTTCTTATGCACCAATTTTCTTGGGGAAAGGACCAAACTCGATTGCTTGATGCACAGAAGACCCATATTTGTCCCCAAAAGATGGCCAAATCGTATCTAATGCACCAATTTTCGTAGGAAAAGGGCCCAACTCGATTGCTCAATGCCCAAGAAATGATCCGTGTATATTTGTGGCGACCAAAATATTTTTTCTCAAAATCGATATTTATGCATCCATTTTCTTGGGGAAAAGACTAATCTCGATTGCTCGATTTCCAAGGAAAGATCACAAAATCATTATTTATGCAACAATTTTGTCGATGCCTAAGAAATGAATTAGGTGTCTGTCAAAAAATTTATTCGCGGCGTTGCCAATTTTACATCAGCACGATTTGTAGTTAAAGACTGCAGTGACTCTAAACATTTTTGATTTTGCCTTCTAGAGTCAGCTAGAGGACATGTTTTTCTGCACCCAACCCGATTCCGTTAAAAGAACCGTCGAATTCGTGAGCGAGCGCGTGGCGTCCGGCTGCATAAAGGAAATTTGTTACGAGATCGTTCCGTCGTACAAGAAGGAGGCCATGAGCAAATTACGGCACGAAGTCGACATCTCGTCGGCCGACATAGCGGTACGAAGGCGTTCGACAAAACTAATCTTGGAATTGGTCCGTTTGCTTCCAGGATAAATTGCAGACGTACGCCGGTCGCTCGCACGCGAATTTACTCAACGTGCTCGGGGGAAAGGCGGAGGTGATTTTAAACTTGCGAATATCGGCCGCGATGGAAGCGCTACTCTCGTCGACCGTTTTGCAACAAACGAAGGACGTGTGCGTTTTTCTTACGCATCGCATGTGCCGCAAACGGGTGGACGAATGGGTGAAGTCTCACGTGACGCAAGGTTGGTACTTTTTTCTTCTACTCCTCCTTTTCTTACCTCCCCCCCCCTTTTCATATTTTTCCTCCTCTTCTCCTCCTCCATACATTCGATAGCATGAAACGAAACGCGACAACGTACGCAATAGAGAACTTGATTATATGGGGAGGAATTTGCTCGAATTGTTTATGGTACGTTCCTCTATTGTTTTTTTGGAATATCACTTATATAAAGTTGTCTATTACGCATGCGCAGTACGCTTTTTGGTCCTTCCATTTTGTGTAGGTACTTTTATTAGAAGAAGCTTGCGCATGCGCAGTACGTGTTTCGCGCATGCATTTTGTTTGCTTTTATTAAGGCGACCTGCCATAAAAGTTTTGATTATAAATCAGAAAGTTGCGTTTTGAGGGTGGTTAACATATGACCTGTGGGGAGATGCCACATTGTCTCACGCTTGTATAGAACAGTTGACACATTTATCGGCTTCGCCTCGAACATTAAAACACACGAGCGAATTCACCGTTTGGCTACGCCGCCTCTCCTCGCGCGTTCATTCAAATCGCCATCGATTGTAGAACGCGACCAATCGATATAGGAATCCAACGTAAAAACCGGGGGGTATCGGTTCGAAAACGCCTTTATGAAAAAGTGGGGGGGGGTTGTGGAGCCGAAACGTAGAAATACGAGACCACTGTAAAATACCGAATCGTTCTAACCCTCAGCGTTTCCGAATAAATGCCAAAATATGAAAGAGTGATTTATTACCTGGTGGGGTAGGAGGAGGAGGGAGAGGGTCGTGGAGTCGGAGGATACGAATACGAGACCAAAGTAAAAGACCGCATCTTTCTAACCCTTGGCGTTTCCGAATAAATGTCAAAATAGGAAAGTGTGGGGGGGGGGGGGGGGGGGGAGTAGTGGAGGAGTGCGAAGAAGAGTCAAAGGAAAGACGTCGGCGACTTTCTCAAAACCTATCATCAGCGATGCGACTGAGCTGCCTTAAATATTGTCGACATTTCGTTCAAAACTGTCTCCCTCCCCTTCGTCGGAGGGGGGCGAATGGTTAGCGGTGCGAATATTAAAAGATACCTTTTACGCGGGCCCTTTAGCGCTATTGATTGAGGGCGTTTCGAGGGAGAGGAAGCAGGACTACTTTTCGAGCAACTTGCGAAAAAACGCGTTTTTGCGATTTTGTGTATCTTTTATGTAATCCTCCAACTCGGATTCGCCATCTTGGATCCGCCATGTTGGACCCTGAAATATTGTTCTTATTGAACTGATACTGATCCATTAAAAAAAGAGAAAGGAAGATTTGATGGTTCTGCTCTATATAAGAAAAAGATTCTAAGATAGAGGATCCAAGATGGCGCTGCGCAAAGTGAAAATTTACAAGCAGGCCCCTGATACCCTCGCGTACCAAGGAGCTTTCGTGGCCGTTACCCCTAGAACATCAGTCGTTCGCCGTCCGGTAGTGACCTTGGAAAGTAGGTCAAGGTTATGTGGCGGTGACCTTGGAAATTATGTCAAGGTAAAAGTCGCGTCACCGTGGTGACCTTGAAAATTAGGCCAAGGTGAAAGTCGTGTTGCCACGCCGGCGGTGACCTTGAAAAGTAGGTCGCGGTAAAACTCAAAGGGCAAACTGTACTTTACATTACATTTTTTGGGGTGCCAAATCGAAGTCGTTGACCCCTTTTGTAATTTTAGGGCATTGACTCCATTTTTTTGGGGTGTCAAATTTCATTTTTGGCCATCCGAGGTCATTGACCCCATATATTTTTAAGGTCATCAGAAGTCATTGTCATTTTCTGGGGTGTCAAATTATCAATGACCCCAATTATAGTGTCAAGTAACATGTTCAATGTCATCTGAAGTCAATGACCTCAATTGTAGTGTTGGAATTCATTTTCAATATCATCCACGTTCAATGGCCCCCATTTTTCTGTTCTCAAATTTCAATTTCAATGGCATACAAGATCAATGACTGCATTTCTTCACACCCCATACATTTCAAGGTCACCCGAAGTCGTTGACCCCTTTTGTGAGTAGGGAATTGACTCAATTTTTTTGGGGTGTCAAATTACATTTTTTGCCATCCGAGGTCATTCACCCCATACATTTTTAAGATCATCCGAGGTCATTACCATCAGTTTCTTTGGTGCCAAATTATCAATGACCCCAATTGTGGTGTCAAATAACATGTTCAATGTCATCTGAAGTCAATGACCTCAATTATAGTGTCGGAATTCATTTTCAATATCATCCACGTTTAATGGCCCCCATTTTTGTGTTGTAAGATTACAATTTCAATGGCATACAAGATCAATGACTGCATTTCTTCATTGACACTATACATTTCAAGGTCACCCGAAGTCGTTGACCCCTTTTGTGATTTTAGGGCATTGACTCCATTTTTGTGGTGTCAAATTAGATTTTTGGCCATCCGAGGTCATTGACCCCATGCATTTTTAAGGTCATCATTACCATCATTTTCTGGGGTGTCAAATTATCAATGACCCCAATTGTGGTGTCAAGTAACATGTTCAATGTCATCTGTGGTCAATGACCTCAATTATGGTGTCGAAATTCATTTTAAATATCATCCAGGTTCAATGGCCCCCATTTTTGTGTTGTCAAATTACAATTTCAATGGCATACAAGATCAATGACTGCATTTCTTCATTGACCCCATACATTTCAAGGTCACCCGAAGTCGTTGACGCCTTTTGTGATTTTAGGGCATTTCCTACTCTTTTTTTTTGGGGGTATCAAATTACATTTTTGCCATCCGAGGTCATTGACCCCATACATTTTTAAGGTCATCCGAGGTCACTACCATCATTTTCTGGGGTGTCAATGACCTCGGATGACTTTGGAAATGTTATTTGACACCACAAAAATTAAGTTAGCACCACCGGATGACCTTGAAAATTTATGGGGTCAATGACCTCTGCTGACCTTGAAAATTTATGGGGTCAATGACCGTGGATGACCTTGAAAATGTAATTTGACAACCCAAAAAAGTGGTGTTAATGTCATCAGATCACTTTGAAAATGTATGGGGTCAATGACCTCGGATCACAATAGAGTTCAATGACCTTGAAAATTTATGGGGTCAATGAGGAAATGCAGTCATTGAGTTTGTATGCAATTGAAAATTAATTCTGACACCACAATTGAGGTAATTGACCTGGGATAACCTCGAACATGTAGTTTGACAGTTTGGGGTCAATGACCTTATATGTGCGGTGCGCGCCCTCCTCGGCCGAGGTACTAACTCTATCCTAAGTCCACAATTAAAGAGCTAGCACGCAACTTTCAAACCAATACCAAACTCTCAACTTTTATCAAACGTGTAAAAGACGCTCAATCACACTTAGAACGCAATCTCATCGGCCACTGCGGAAAGGGTAAATTTCTGACAAGATAAATTCGAAAATAAAGCGCCAAATTTAAATATCCCCTCAAGACAAAATTGATACGTTACCTGAATTATATCTTTAAATCAAGTCTGCTTTATTTATGATGCAAACGTTATAGATTCTACTTGTAACTTAATTACACTGTATTTATTTGTAACAGATATTTTCATCAATTACTTTGATAACGAAATTAAGAAGCTGAAGCAGCAGACCAAGGCGAAACCGCAATTCGGGCTGCCGTCTTTGGGAAAAAGCGACAAGCACGACGGATCAACGGATAGCGGAATGAAAATCATGGAACTGCTTCGTGTCGGTACCTCTTACGACCAGCTTAAACATACTAACCGTTGTTTTTCAGGAATTATGTTGGAGGACCGTCGAAGGGCAGCCGGTTACACAAGTCGAAATCTTTTCCCTTTTAGAATCGATCAGGACGAGCTTCGAGGGGCGATGCGACATCAACGATTGCATCACGTTAGCGATTAATAAACTGCTTCTGGATTTCATTATTCTTGCAAGTGAGTACGGGGCGTCATTAACCGTTGATCCGCATTTCGAATTTTAGTAGCCCATTCGCCGGATAGTATAACAACGGATGTTGTGACAATGTGCTGTGTGTTATACAGGGCGTGCGGCAATCTCGACGAATTGGTCAAGACGATTTTCTCGCCAAGGAACATGTTTGTCCTTTCGATGTCTTCCGTACCTGAACGCTCGACGAATTGTTTCGCAGTTTTAATCGATGCGCTGTTACAAAGCGAGCTGTTGACCCACGCCGAAATCCTCTCACAAGTTTTAAATTGTAACGCCAATCAGGTGGGTAAACCTTTTTTTTTTCACCTTGGTCATTTTGGTCGGTTTTAGGCTCTGTCCAAGTTTTTAGGTGAAGTTTTAAGTAGGTGTAAAATAAAGACTGAGGATTAGTAAAATATATTTTTATTAATGTTATTCTAAAAATAAATATTGTATTTTATCTATAGCTATTTGTGTAATTCGCATCCTGATAGTTCATCCGACTTATCCATACAGTGGTAGATACCATCACAGATATTTTCTTTTCGGACGCACTGTCCGTTGTGACACGGCACCTTGTGATTGGGACAACCTGCTAACAAAAAGAGAGATGAAAATGTAAGGCTGGTCGATTTTTTGAGTAACTGCATTTAGTGTTTAGGATTGGTCACCTGAGATTTTCAAAATTTTGGGAATTCAAAATATTTGAAATTTAATAATAATTGAAACTTGAAACTTTGACATATGCCTGGCGTCGCCGCCTCTCCCAGGATTTAGTCAACTGTCGTGAGGATGCGTCCCTGGTAGGCACTAATAATTTATAAATTTTTAATAATAAATGTATAATAATTTTGGGAATACAAAATATTTGAAATTTTGTGAAATTCAGTTTTTGAATTTTTAAAAACTTGGGAATTTGGGAGACGGTTTTCGATAATATGGGAATTTTGGAAATCTTGAGTTTTAAAATTTTGGAAACGAGATTTTGGGTTCCTTGAAAAAAGGGCCATTTGAGATATTGAATTGGTTCGGAGTTTTTGGAATGTAAGAATTTAAGACTACGTTTTTAAGAATTTTACATTGTGAGATTTCAAAAAATTTGAGAATTCAAAATGTTTGAAATTTGAGTCTACTTTTGGAATTTTTAAAAATGTATAAAATACGTGATTTTGGGATCTTGAGAAATAAGATTTTGTAAACTTGGGAATTTCATATTTTGTAGTTTTTATATTTTGTGGATGATATTTTGGGATTGTTAAAAACTTAAAAACCGAAGTTTTTTTAAATCTTGGGAAAATGGGAGTTGATGTTCCAAAATTTAGAAATTTGAGAAGAGATTTTAAAAATTTTGGAATTTGGAGGTTTTCGAAAGTTTGGGAATTATTGAAATTTTGGAAATTTCATATTTGAAAATTTTGCAAATTTGATATTTTTAACATTTTGGAAGTGCGAGATTATTAAAATTTTTTAAGTTTGAGATTTTGGGCTTCTTGAAATAAGCGTTATTTGAAATATTGAATTGGTTTCGAATTTTAGGAATTTAAGAATTTGAGATTCTAAGCTTTTAAGAATTGTGGTACCTAATTCAAAATATTTAAAATTAATTCAAAATATTTAAAATTTTGAAAGTCAGCTTTTGGAATTTTTTTAAACTTGGGAATTTTGTAATTTTGAAAAAATAAGATTTTGTGAACTTGGGAATTTGAGGTTCAGGTAATTTTTTTATTTTGAGGATGATACGTTGTGATTGATCAAATCTTGAAAACCTGGTATTTTTGAAATTTTGGAAAATTGGGAGTTGATTTTTCCGAAAATTTAGGAACTTAGAGATAGTTAAAAAAAATTTTTTTTGATTTTTAAAATTGGGGAACTTGAGAGACGGTTTTCGAAATTTTGGTAATTGCATATCTAAACATTTTGGTAATTTGGGATTTTTTTAAATTTTGGAAATTTGAGATTTTAGGCTTTTTGAAATAAGGATTTGGAATTTTAGGAGTTTAAGAATTTGAGATTCTGGGTTTTTAAGAATTTTATATTTTGAGATTTTGAAAATTTTGAAAATTCAAAAGGTTTGAGAAAATCAGCCTTTGGATTTTTTAAAAACTTTGGAATTTCATGATTTTGGGATCTTGAGAAAATGAGATTAGGAATTTCAGATGAGGTATAGTTTCTTTAATTTGAAGTTTTAAGGTTTTGAAAATGTTGAAATTTTAAGAATTTAGGAATTTAAGACGGTTTAGGAATTTTTAAAATTTTGGAATTCCGTATAAGAAAATTTTGGAAATGTAAGAATTTTGGAATATTAGGAATTTAAGAATTTGACATTCTAAGCGTTTAAGAATTTTACATTTTGAGATTTTGAAAATGTCGGAATCCAAAATATTTGACATTTTGAGAGTCAGCTTTTGGAATTTTTAAAAACTTGGGAGTTGATGTTTCCGAAAATTTAGGAATTTAGGAATAGGAGTGTCGAGTTAATTTGAGGTTTAAAGATTTTAAAAATTTGAACGACTTTCGAAATTTTTTTTGAAATTTCGGAAATTTCATATTTGAAAATTTTAGAATTTGAGATTTTGGGATTCTTGAAATAAAGGTGATTTGAGATATTGAATTGGAATTTAATGAATTTAAGAATTTGAGATTCTAAACTTTTAAGAATTTTACATTTGGACAATTTTGGGAATTCAAAATATTTGAAATTTTGAGTCAATTTTGGAACTTTCTAAATTTGGAAATTTTGGGATCTTGAGAAAATGAGATTTTGTGAACTTGGGAATTTAAGATTTTGTAATTTTTATATTTTTTGGTATATTTTGAGAAATTGGGAATTGATGTTTTCGAAAATTTAGGAATTTTAGATATTAAGTTTTTAAATTTTAAGATGTAGAAAATGTTGAGATTTCAAAAATTTTGGAATTTGAGAGACTTCGAAATTTTACAAATTTTGGTATCTTTGAAATTTGGGCTTCTTGAAATAAGGGTGATTTGGGATATTGAATTGGTTTGGACTTTTAGGAATTTAAGAATTTGAAATTCTAAGCTTTTACATTTTGAGATTTTGAAAATTTCCGGAATTCAAAATATTTGAGAAATTTCTCATTTTAAACACGGGAATTTTGTAATTTTGCGATCTTGAGAAAATGAGATTTTATGAACTTGGGAATTTCAGGTTTTGTAATTTTTATATTTTGGGATTGTTAGAATCTTCAAAAGTGAAATTTTGAGAAATTGGGGGTTGATGTTTTCGAAAATTTGAGATATGGATTTTTTAATTTGAGCTTTTGAGAATTTTGAGATTTTAAAAATTTGAAAAATTTGAAATGTAAGTTTTTGAAAATTTGATATTTGAAAATTTTGGAAATTTGAGATTTTTAACATTTTCAGAATTTGAGATTTTGGGCTTCTTGATATAAGGGAGACTTGAGATATGGGAATTTAAGAATATGAGATTCTAAGTTTTTAAAAAGTTTACATTTTGAGATTTTAAAAATTTTGGGGATTCAAAATATTTGAAATTTTGAGAAATTCGGCTTTTGGAATTTTTAAATTTTGGAATAAGAACAAAAATAAACTAAATTTTCAGAATTTGAGATTTTGGGCTTCTTGATATAAGGGAGACTTGAGATATGGGAATTTAAGAATATGAGATTCTAAGTTTTTAAAAAGTTTACATTTTGAGATTTTAAAAATTTTGGGGATTCAAAATATTTGAAATTTTGAGAAATTCGGCTTTTGGAATTTTTAAATTTTGGAATAAGAACAAAAATAAACTAAATTTTGCGATTTTGGGGTCATGAGAAATTGAGAGTTGATGCTTTCGAAATTTTAGGAATTTGAGATATTAAGTTTTTTTAATGTGAGGTTTTAAGAGTTTAGTAATTTTGTTTGTTACAGTTTTTGAAATTTGAAATTTTGAGATATTAAACATTTTAAAACTTTGGAAATTTGTTATTTTAAGATTTTGAGATAAGAAATCGAGATTTTGTGGTTGTGGTTGGCTTCGCTATTTATTAATATGCAATCTGTTCCAGCATATTAAATTCTCTTTTCGAAAATATAGCATATCTAGGATATTAAAAAGATTCAAGTGATTAAAAAATTCAAAAAGATTTTAAAAAAAGGTTGAAATAATTCAAAAAAATTCACATTTTTGTATTTTTTCATTTTTTAAAAAAAAATGTTTGAATCTTTTTGAATCAATACTAAATTTATTGTTATAAATTTGAAAAGAGAATTGAATTGTTTTTAGATTAAAATATATAGGGTGTTCCATTTAAAAAATGAAGTTGGATACGGCAACTTTTATACCTGACCCTGTATATTTATTTTGAAAACCACAGATTATTGAACAATCAATATAAACAATATTTTGTAATAAACATTTTTCTCTATCTCTTTTAACGAATAAAATACAGGATCATTTTGAAATTGACAATTTTTTCATTTTCCATCGTATCTCTTAAGCGAGGGAAATATTTATCAATTTGGATTTTTCCATTTTAAACTTGAACCAAAAACAGCCTTTTTTGATAGCACTAACAGTCATGGCTCAACGTTTAGTTATACTAGTACACTGGTAAAATTAAAATTTCAACATTTTCGATCTTTTAATACATACGGGGGAATATAAAAAAATTACTTAAAAGAGGCACATAAAATGTTTATGTTAAATCTTTATTGTTAATTCATCTGTCGTTTTCAAAATAAGTATACACGGTCAGATAAAAAAGTTGTCGCACCTAACCTCATTTTTTAAACGGAAGGTCCTGTATATTGCATTCTAAAAAGAGAGCATAATTACATTCTTTTTTTTTAAATTATCACACTAAAAAATTCATTAGTCCAAAAATATTCAAAAAAAATTTTTTTTAATCAAAAATTTTTTGCATTTTTTAATCTTTTTTGAATATCATTCCTAGGGGATATATGGTTGAAAAGAGAATTTAGTAGTCTATCTGTTTAGATTAAAATATACAGGGTGTTTCGGTTAAAATGGTTAGACCAGGTAACTTTTTTAGGGGACTTATTTTCAAAACCGCAAATTATTCAACAATCCTTTTGTGATAATAATGATAATTTTCTGTCAAACTAAAACCCCACTTACCATTACGACAATTGATTTCATCGAAATTGTCCCAGCAGTCTGCCTTACCATCGCATCGTTTACTCAACTCGAGACAGCTCGTCGAATTTCCACAGTGAAAGTGTGTACTCGGATCACACTCTGAAATTATAGAAATTATTCCACCGACCAGAATGTCTCGGGTCACTACCGCAATTTCTCTCGTCCGCCTGGTTGCTACAGTTGATTATACCATCGCACCTCATACTCGCCATAATGCAACGATTGCCGCAATTAAACAGACCCTCGGTACAGTTGAGGATGTTGATCAGCGGCCGACATTGAAACACGTCCAGGTCGGGATCAATTCGTTTACAGTACTCCAGGTCGATCTTACACAAACCCCCGCAACCGGTCGGGTCTTTGTGATCTGCGATGAGTTTGCATTCCGGTCTCTGATCTTCGACCGTCTTCAGACAGATCTCGTCCGCTCGACAAGTGCAATGATCGTAACTCACATCGATACTGACATTAGTGATTAATTCGGTCTGTTCAAGTTTCACGCTGAAATCTAGAAGGGGGGGCCACTATCGACTGCAACTGAAATTTTCACTCACCAATCGAGAAGAAAATCCCGAAGCTGACCGCTATTATAATGCAAATGAATACAAGAATGTAGACAATTCTCAGTCGGTGCTTGCTCTTCTTGTTCCCGGCCTCGTTAATTGTCAGCACCCACCTGTGCCCGAATATGTTCTTTTTAATGAGCGAATGCTGCGGGACGCGGAAATCGGGCTCATCCTTGGAAATGATGGATATCTGCGTTCGCCGTCCGCCCTCGCCGATATCACAGAAATGCACTTTGGTCAATTCCACATTGGAGTTACTAAAAATCATCTCGCTAACCGGCGACGATACAAACACAACCGGCCCGCATGTTGGTTCAATAACTTCTGTGCCTGTTTCGAATGTTATGAGTAATTTTATGACGACGGGGGTGTACCTGTGCCTCAATTCGGCGTTCCCCCATTCTAAAACGTTAATTATTATTTATATCGGTTCTGGTAAGGTGATTCCAGCACGCCTACGACGCGAGTCCCCTCTAATTTATGCAAATTCACCCTAGTTTTATCAGCCAAAATCCACTTAATGTAACAAAATTGTAATAGCAGATGTTTTATTAACTTCCTTTGGAACCCTTTTTCCTGTTTCCACTAATTAGGCACACTTTTGAATAGTTTTTGCGTATCATCGATATACAGTCGACTGACTTTTGTCGTGCGCTCTCATTATGAACTGCCTCAAAATTCCTCGTCATCTTCAAATGTTGAATATTGAAACGCTTAGTACGATTTTAAATTTTCAAATACCCAATCTTCCGCCCTTAAAGCAACACATTTAAAAATGCATTGAGAAAAAGCTTTCATTATACTGTGCTATTTATTTAGAAGTAGACATACGGATTTACGTGTATTTTTTTCCTGTCTACTTAAATGACAAAATCTCGTCTGAAGGGCGCCTAATTTTATGCAACAAAATAACTTCTGAAAACCAATAGGGATTTGACTGTTATATTTCGGGTGGAATATAATGGTAATAGTTCTACGTTTTCGCAAAGATCGCTGTTTTTTATTAGGTTGGATGTATGATTGAAAAAGTGTAATGTGTGCTTGGTAAACGTCGTTTGTCGCCGTGTGCCGTAGAGGGGCGGGTCTACGTCAGAGCCCTAGCTATGCCGAACTCGCCTTCGGCTCGCTCGACATTGGTGTATAAGGTGCGCGTGTTAAGAATCGTAAGTCCTAGATCACCTTACTTCGTTAGGAGAAGGGTAGTCGTTTTGAGTCATCCGTCATTTCGATTCAACTACGTTTGTTTATCAGATGTCGCTTAGTTCAATTTATCATATGTCTTACCATTGTTTAAATTTAAACAATGGTCTTACACAATGTGAGTCTAACGTGATTTTGTTTTTTAAAGAAAAATCTTGTACTATCTTTAACTGTAAACCTAGTCTCAGTTACTTTGCAATGGTTAAAAAAGCTACAATGAGACGCCCCAACCTTAGCAACGTCCTGTGAATATGATTGTCGATACGAAGCACCCTATACATCATGTTAGTTACACAAGCTGCCAACAGAAATATGGTGGGATTACAGAAAAGGGAAAGAGAGCGAAGATGAGACGGATGGAATTTCTTGGAAGACCACATCTGTTTACCATTTCAAACACCTGCAGTCCAGTTTTTTCTTAGAAATGCGTGAAATGCAGGGAATGGGCGATTTTCGGGTGGTTTAGGGGTATTAGCAGATCAAATTACCGCGTGGCTTGGGTTGGTCAAATAAATAGGATTTAACATGTGTGTTCATGGTCTTTGTCTTGTAACCGGCTGAAGTGTAAAGTACGGCTTGTCTTGAAATATTTTGTGATACCTTAATCATTGCTGTGTGCTTTTGCTTTGTTATATCAGGTGAGGTATTTGCTTTATTCAATTAATCTATAAATGTGTGTAACTTGAATGCAGATTGTAACCTTTACTTATGTACTTACTGAATTCAATCACTTGTACCTTTAATGTGTAACCTTTGTTGGTATTGGCAATCATGTTTCATTGTCGGTAGGGCTGTATCTGTGCTTTACATACTTGCATGTGTACATATTTAATTTGTGTATTGTGCTTTTTAGTCACTCTCGATTATTCCATTGCATTTCATTATATTTGCTTATTTGGGACTGTGAGTAATCAAGAGGGAAGTGTGCTTGTTTAGAGGGGATCGAGCTATTCAAGTTTATACGGGCCTTGGTGAACCTAACACTAACATTTTCCCTCGTTCCGAACCCAACAACTTTAGCCCAGGACTACAGGGTCTCCACTGATCCTGGGTAATCCTCCCGCCCGGCGAGGTATATTTGACATCTCTTAGTTTTGTCCGATGTATGTGTTGTAATACCTGGGGAATGGCTCGATCCCATTTTGGTTACTCATATCGTGTTTGTAGTAGTTACCCCGGTTTCGAGAGGGCTCAAAAGTGCTGTACATTAGATGTTGTTCATTATAGGACTACTCGGAATTAGGTTTTCTTGCAGTTTTCCTAATTCGTAAGGTAAATGCCGGAGTAGTATAGAACCACTTAAGACCCTCTGCAGGGACACCGTTTTGGTATTAGCTTCAATATAAACTTAATCAGCTATTGCTTTTGGTGTTCCTTACCCATAAAACGCCCTCAGTGCCTGCTGAGAACCCGTAGGTGTCCCACATGACGATCACGATCTTAGTGCACTCGGAGTGGCTCCGAGTGACAGATTCTCGCGGGAAATGTAAGCGAGAATGTTCAAATAGGCAGCCATGTTAGTTTGGCATTCCCGCTACTACAGAATATGGGTGTGATAGTCCGGTGTGACTTGAAGTTGGCGTTAGCCCGATAGTAGGACGCTAAAGGTGGGTTCATAGCTCTCCGTTCATCCCAATGAATAAAGAATACCGAGAATATCAACAATATACGTGCGGCCGCGATGGCTTTTGCAAATGGAGGACAGTAGTTTCCTGTTGCAGTGGCGTACCTACCTTACAGTTGTAGAAGGATACAATTATAAAGAATTTTACACGAAAACAATATAAACCCCCATGTGTCTACTCCGCATATGACTTTTGTTTAACTAACCTCAAACTACATTCCGATAAAAAATGTGTAAATTTACATGTACTATGTAAAAATAATATTGGTATCAATACTTACACATGAAATGTAATTCCCAAAGTTTTATTTTTTTCTGTTTTGGAGCAACCACAAGCACAACAACTAACCATTCTTTTTATGTCACTGCAACAGCCACAACAAAAATGGCTCATAAGTGGCTTTTGCAAATGGCCGACTTCCGTCGCACTCTCTCTCTCGTATACAACTGATTAATGCTCCTTCTGGTATTCTTTATTCATTGGTTCATCCGTTGCGTTGATCCGTCAAACGAATAGTACATTTTGTTAAGGTTCATAGCAATCCGTCCACATTGTACATTTGCAAGTATAACCATAACCTATACTTTATTTTGTACTGTACTCTCCGTCATTTTCAGTATGTAAAAATGGTACGAAAGTAAGAACACATTGCTATCTGGTTATTACCGTGAAGAACGAATAGGCGAACGCTGTTAACGTACCAAACATAACCTCACTCTTGTTAAAAACGTAAATGTTCAACTTCAACCAACTTTTCCGTCGTAAACGGACGACGTACGATTTAAAAATTTGCTGTCTTCTGGTTGGCTAACGGACAAACGGAAACGTATGAACGGAGAGCTATGAACTTACCTTAAGATCATTACACCATAGCAGAGATATAGATGTGCACCATAGTTAATTAACGGCAAAAAGCTAGTATACCTATACATAATAGTCACCACTTATTTTTTTGAAGTTGTCAGTTGTCACGCTAAGTTGATGAACCTCTGCAATTGAGATTATTTGAACTTGTCATCGATATGTTGTAACACTCTGTACATCAGTATGGGTCACAAGGTTACGAACCTTCTTTTTGGCACACTCCCAGGCCAAAACAGCAAATATGTACGCAATTCACTG
This sequence comes from Photinus pyralis, assembly GCF_008802855.1. Classification (NCBI taxonomy): domain Eukaryota; kingdom Metazoa; phylum Arthropoda; class Insecta; order Coleoptera; family Lampyridae; genus Photinus; species Photinus pyralis. The sequence continues at coordinate 4,953,119 of NW_022170250.1, forward strand.
CTGTGATTCACCGATTTTAGGTTTGCATGACCATGGCCTAGTATTTGCAAAATGTGTACCAATTTTTATAAAATGACCACCCCGGTCCAAAAAATTATCTTTATTACTGGTTTGTTTACATGTAATGTTTTTTCAAAAGGTAAAGCATTACAAAGTATTTGTATCTGTTAAGTGGTATCTTTTCAGAAAGTGAACCCTACTTAACTATTATGGTAAACAAGCAGCCACTACTGACAGACACGATCACGGTAAATAATGGACAAAATGTATACATCGATTGTATAGCACACCCTTCACATCATTCGGCTCTCTGGCTACCAAAGGATAAACATTTTAAACAAAAGGACACAATTTCAAGTAACACTGCTACTTTAAACTTAACCGAGTCAAACGCTGGAATTTACATTTGCCAAAGTCTCCCGACAAAATTAGAAAGATCCGTCAATGTTGTGGCTAAAAAACGAGTTAGACGTGATGGTGAGATGAAAAAGTATTTTCAACATTTTCACACGTTGGTTTGTAGGATCGCATGACTTCACTCTCCCTGAAGGACCAATCTCATTTGAGGAGGCGGGTAAGTTACATACGTTAATTTTTTGATTCGGAGCTCGTTATTGACAATCTGAGAGTTTGCCGCTGAAAAAATGCCTTCACACTATGTCCCGAGTCAGTTTTAAAAAAGAAGCTAGTGACCCGGTATGGATAACAACAATCATTTATTAACAAATTAACTGTTGCACAATAGGCAACTCAAGTAGTGATATGAAGATTGCAATTTTTAATTTTTGTGTTGTACTGTCCAATAAACATAATTTAATAAAAAATAGTGTCTCCCATGACTACTACCAACTTTAACAAAAATGAAAATTTCCTGTGCACATACAGGGTATTCCTAAATATGATGTAAATACGGAAGGGAGTAATTCAAATACACTATACTTTTTTATTAAAACAAACATGGAGAAGACTACATAATATAAAAAATGTCGTAGACGCCATCTCATTTTTATCAATCTGAACTTATCTACATGCCTGAGATTTTAAATTCATATAAAAGCGTTGTTGTCAAAAACGTCTCTTACACAGGGTGTTATAATTTCACCATTTTTTAACTTTGAGATATTTAGCTTAAATTTGGAAAATAAGGTATGTTGAAGAGCTTACATCATTGATAATGTCACTGGCAGGAGATGAGAAATTAATCTTCTGGTTTGTTTAACATTTTTTTGATCCCTTGTAATTTTTTCCTATCTGCGATCTTTTTGACAGTTTGCATTTGACACTGTATATTGTTTTGTATATGTTTATAAAGGAAACGTTCAAATTGTAAAGTGTATGATTATTATAACACACTGTAGATCGGTAACGAAGCGCTTGCGTACATATGTTTATACGATCTATTAGTAATAAAATAAGCCAAACATCGTACATCGTATTTAAGAACACTCTGTATACTAACAATAAGTTGCATTATACAATGTTACAAGCAATGGCCAACAGCGAGCTTATTAGTGCAAATTTTCAGCTTTACAGTAACGTTCTGAATTATTTAGTGAAAGAACATTGTCTAATATGTAACTTTACATATTTTTAGTACGATTGCAAAAGGAATTTTTACAGAAATATAAACGTGAGTATGTATTCAATTTTAATCTGTTTGAAATTATCATAATGCTTCCAGTAACTGACTATAGTTTGCAGAACCTCATACAAGGTGAGTAATAAAGATGGTTTTTTTAAGTTGATACTTACGCCTTATGTTGATCCTGGTACCACAAGAGATCAGGTGTTGACTGTTCGCCATTTGTCGAAAAATTAGACAAGAAATAAAAAAATTGAAATTTGCCACACATGTATAACTTGATATTTATCGTCTTTAAGAAAGTCATAAAAAATCGGGTTACCATTTAAAAAAATCAATATCTCAAATTTGGGACACCCTGTATATTACATCAAAAAGATCACAGTTTGAAGGACTAATCGACGTGTCTGGCCAAATTTCCAAAAAAGCCTTTGATTTGCTGAATTTAGGTTAAGTTAGATTCACCCTGTATAGTCGCGCGGTTGCCAGCTCTTACAAATATGTGTAACTTCGTACGTTTTATAACATATATACAGGGTGGACCCTTTCGAACTTATTCAGGAAGTGTCTAATTTTCTTTTATTTTAGAAACAGAAGACAGGCGTCGTCAAGCTGAAATAAAACGTGAGTCCTAATGTAGTTTATATGTACGCTTAAATTTAGGTTTGAAGTTCTACTAACACAAGCTTATTATTCATGCAATTTTCGTAGAATCTTTGCATTGTATCTAATTTTCTTTTGTGTTGTTTAGGCGCTGAAGAGCAGATGAAAGCTAAGAAAAGGGAAAGTGAGTTGAAACGTTTTATTTTTGTGATAAATTCTTGAGTGTTTTTGTTGGGTTAATTGCCATTATTATTAGAATGATTATACCTAAGGGATGGATTCACAGGCATTCAAAGTTCCAACACTGAACTAGTGAACCCATTTACAATAGGTGTCGCTATTTTAAATATAATAAATTTCATTGAATATCATTATTATTACATAACTGTACAATTTAGTGTAGGTTTACGTCTATTTGCCATTTACACATTCCATTTTTTAAGGTGTGAATCGCACTATCGGTGTAACAGTAGGAGTGCTTACCATTGGTATGTAACCCTAATCATTGAACAGATAAGCAAAATTGATTTTGTAGGCGGAGTAATTGTAGCAGTCTTGTGCATGGTTTCTAGAAATTCCAATAGAAAACCGCCGACACCTATAGCTGCAACATCCGTACCCACGAGAACAACCGTCGAACAACTGAGACCTTTAATTTCTCATACTGCTCAATCTCCGTATCGGCCGATTGAGACCAACATTGCACCTTATCCCCCCACTTCTTTCGCTGTACGCCCTACGGCACCGACAGCCGTCGAACCGGAAACGCCACCTCCGCCAAGTTATACCGAGGCTGTGAATAATATGCGGCCGACGGCACCGGCAATTACAACGTAAAAATTAACTTGAAACCATTTTTTAATTTAGGTGCTAATTTAGCCAAAGCCCAAGCTTAGATGCGACGTTGTCATTTACGTGAATTTATAAATTATTCTAACCATTGTTATCTGAAGAGTGTGATCTATAATAATTGAATACACTTTTTTTAATTTTGCATTCCATTCTTTTACTTTTAGAGGTTTCATGGTATGTCGTTGCAAAAAGGCAGTACTACCAGTTGAAGGACGTGTTTTATATAATCAAAGGTTTTATTACGGTATGCGCTAATCGCGATTCAGATTAACGGTGGGACCTCTGGTGGCAGCACATTGTAATTAATATTGGCGGGATAATACCGCCATTTTGTTTATTTGCAATTGCCAAACGTAATCAATATCCCAGTATCAAAACACGGTTCCCGCTCAAAATTCAAACAAAAGAACGGCATGTGATCCGAACGTCTAAGGTAGGGCCCCCTTACGTTACACGAAGCTAATACAATGACTCGGGACCCAGTCGGGCAGGAACACTCAAATAAAACGCTGTAATGTCTGCGAGTTTATTTATTATAAACTTATTCTGAAAACCCGGGAATTTGGATGTGGTACATTAAAAGCAAAGCAAGCAAAACCTAAAGGTGCCGCACTCTCGCAAAAGCAGGCTACCAAGGAGAAAAAGAGCGCGACTTAAGAAAAAACCTTGGCCTTGAATAAAACCAAAACTATGCTAATGACAAGCAAATTAAAACACCAACCACCTAAGCAGAACATGTGACACTACCTTAATTAATGAATGAATTCAAGTAGCAGGGTACGTTTGAACAGTATGCGTAGAGTATTCGTCACAACATTTCCTGTATACTTTCCTTTAATCACGGCTAGAAGGCAACTCACTTTTTATAGTTAGTCATTGGGTGGTGAACCTGGTTATTCGTTAGGTTTGGGCCAGCGTCTTCGCTTGATTGCCCACCTGTTTCACGGTTATATTGTTAGGGATTGGGCTGGCATATTTGCCTATTAACCCGTAGCGCAGTTAAGATTGTTAGGGTCAACACATTCACGCATTTATTGATATGTCACCTTACTAGTTATTCATATCATTGTATATCGAATGGAGTGTTGTGAAGTTTGTAAAAACATGTCTGATCTATTATTCATGTTGTGACGTAATAATAGGCAGTTATGACAATACACAGTGTGCTCGTGGAGCCCCAATTATGCTCAGTTTCCACATAATGACATTGGTATAAACCCCAGACGTCCGGAACTACTACCTGGGCGTCGATTCCCGAAGATGTGCTTTGTTCACATCGGCTGACCTTGATGTGAACGTGAAAGTGACTGCATTCTCGAACCTACCACATCGAACGAAAAGTTGATCGAACGCAACGACTGGTCTAGACCACTCGTTGCGTGAAAGGCATGCGCAGTTGCAGCTACAGGACGGATCTTGCAGCTGTTTTGCTATAGAGGTTATTTCAGTGCCCTAACTTCACATATTTTCTGTGAAATAAAACATGGAATTGTTCGAGGATTTTCTGGTTATTAATAGCAGTATCCATAATGCAAAAACAAAACAAAATACAAAACTGACAAATGACAGTTCAATTCTTGTCTGTGATTGGTTAGCGCATAAAGTTTGGCCACGATTCGAGAATGCAGCTAAACTTGAACTTATCCCTATCGTATACGATCATGACGTCATGGCAGCCGGTCACATCACGGAGCATATCGACCAACTTCGGGAATCGATGCCCTGTGCTTCGTAACACTCCCCTGACATTGGTCACGTAACGACACAAAACTGAAGATGGTTAAGAGATTGGTCGCCGCCCATGGGTAGGACGGCCTTGGGTTAGCAGCACTTCGTCCCTAAAGTTGGAGGTTCGAGGGCCCTCGGATCCTTTTGTGCCTTAGCTCTAGAACACCTTTCTATTCTAGCGTCTGAGCTCCCTCTCACGGTAGGAAGATATGAGTTACATACAACAAGGCACACACATTCGCGAATGTTACGAGTCGCCCTAAATTAAATACACCTAGCATTGCATGCCCTACTTCACGGAAGTCGAGGTTCTACATAGGTACACCCCCGTGCACCGTGTAACTGAGTTAAACGTGGTCTAAACCTGAGATATCGTAGACTTCCACAAGCACATGGATATTAGATAACACCTCGCATGTTGTAAATTACATATTAGCACAATGGTAGATGGAAAATATCTGATTTAACAAATGGCACAATTCATATAATTACATAAGAGTAAACTACATAAAATACTTTACCCGACACCAAAGTGGTTGAATCTTACGCACAAACACCAAAAACAAAGCTAAACTCTATGAATACAACTTAAAATACAATAAGCCCACCACCAACAAGCTTTAACAACCAACAAGGGACGCCAAGCCCCCAAATCCCAAATATCCTCCGGAAATTACGAAAAAAAATCGATAGGGGGTGATGGCGGTGGCTCATGTCCCCAGAATCTCCAACTATTTGACCGGTTGCATCCGACGTTGAAATATACAGGGTATTTAAAGGGATATAGACAGCTCACACATAAGGTGATCAAGTTTGGTCATAATTAATTCCGTTAAACTTCTAACCATAAAAGGGCGATGCTTGCAAAATTCACATTGATCTAGAAAAAGCTCACCGCCACAGCAACACAAGTCTCTTTCGAAGCTATATCAATGTTGGATGTTTTTCTTGACGTCTCTGGTGCAAAGTGGTGCAAAACAATACATCCTCAAGATATGCGAATTATAACGCTTATAAAATAAAGGATGAAATTTCTCACTAACCGATTTAGTATACAAAACCCTGTGGTTAACCCTTTCTTATATACAATCTAAACTATGTTAAAATTAAACACACACTTTTTATTCTTCCACACAGAGGAGTTTTTACCTATATTTTCTTATTTGATCGGCTGAAACTGTAGAAGCACTACGAACATTAAGTATCGCTGTTCTGAGAAATTGGAGAACAAACGATTATAAAAACTATAAAACTTTTTACTAAGCAACTGTTAAAACAAATGCATTTAAAAGTGTATCATGGCAAAGGCATTCGGGGAAGACTTTTTTCTTTTCAAACACCCTAACAATAAATCCTGCAATGCAGCCAGCAACGCTGCCTCCTGCATGCCGATGCAAGTGTAACATAACTACAACCACAGATGAAAAGATGTGTTCTCCCTTCCGTAAGGGGTTGCATGCTTTTACACTACAGGTCATTTTCTTGTTCTTGCTTGATAGCCTTCGACTTACAGCACTGACCACAAAGGTTCATATTGTGTAAAACAACCACACAGTTTGTATTAAATTATAGATCACGTTGTTATTTTATGGTTTATCACGTAAACTATTATCAGTAATCGTTAAACAAGGTGTGATGTACCCAAGTCGACAGCTCCCGCGCTAACGAAAACGGGAAAAACACGAACTCGGAACACCTGCGTAGTAACACAAACCTCGCACTCGACAATGTCCGGAACCCCTACGTTGTGGAAGGCCAGGTTGCACTCACTCGTACCCATGCTAATTATCGGAAAGGCGGAACGCAAATAATACGCTTAATTGAAATTGAAACACAAATAAAGTTTATTAAAGAACTGATCAAAAGGCCGAAAGACATCCTACAAATTTAGACAGAATACATTTAAAGCCAAAAAGTGCCAGGTTCCCCTAGAACTCGTCGGACAAAAGAACCGTGCTAAAGAAAATTCCGACTCACTGCTCACAGAGGTGAAATCTAGAGGGAAAATCTGGAGAATGAGAGGTAACATTGGATAACGCTAAACACATTTTACAACACAGCTACAATAGTTATACAAAGAATAATAATCCGAGTAAGTAATTCTTGAATTGGACAGATTGAAATATGACGTTAGTGCAATACAAACATGATAAGTTAAAGGGTGGCCGTCACAAGTAGATTTAAAAGGCACCTTCAATCTTTTCTCAGGTGTGAAAGATACATTCCGAAGTCTCTTACATAAAGTACACAAAATAAACATAATTAATTAGCCAGACCTCCTCCAATCTAGCAGGTATCTAAGGTCCTTGATACGGTAACCTTAGACTAAAGTTGTCGTTCGAAATACATGCCGCTAAGTATCTTTATCACTCCGGCATATACCTCTGCAAGGGCGAAACGGTTAATTACACTCAAAAAAGGCTGATTCGTACACAAAGAATTGAAGTCGCTAATCAATCCAAATGGGTTCAAAACAAACAAATGAAAATTGATAGCTGGCCAATCTTCAACAAATCAAAACAGGAACCACTTTTACATTGAAAGCAAATTACACCAAATTCAAGAATCACTTTACCCTGCATTAAAAATAGCTGAAGGCAACATAATCTACAATATAAATCAATTACAACTAAGTTCATTACCTTTCTGTTCTACGGAGCACCACCCTAACTGATTACCCAAAGACAAGTGAACTCAAAGACAAAAATGAACCTGTGAGAACTCGAAAAGCTAACTCGGCAAAAACTAAATATCCACCATTTCCTCCCTATACGGACTACTATTGTTATAATTGCTGACATCGAAGAATGAATACATTGTTGAATAATAAACCTATTGTTTTTCATGGGAATACTATTGAATTGTGGCTCGGTATCTGGCAACGGTAGCTTAAACGGTGTCTCAATATACGGTAACGGAACTTCTTGTTTGAAATTTGAAAGCAGACATCTCAAAGGATAAAACACAACGGCATATTAAAATCATAGATATCATAGAAGGGATGTTCCTCTTTAAAACCCATGTTACAGTTTTTCTAGAAGTGCCCCAGAATTCGAGAAATTAATTTTTAAATTTGACCTTACACTTACCAACTTCTAAGCAGAACACCTAACTTTGACATCGCATTAAAGAAGTTACAGAGAGGTTGGAAGAAAACCCCCTATAGGGGTGATAGAAGGGATGTTCCTCTTTAAAACCCATGTTACAATTTTTCTAGAAGTGCCCCAGAACTCGAGAAATTAATTTTTAAATTTGACCTTACACTTACTTCTAAGCAAAACACCTAACTTTGACATCGCATTAAAGAAGTTACAGAGAGGTTGGAAGAAAACCCCCTATAGGGGTGATAGAAGGGATGTTCCTCTTTAAAACCCATGTTACAGTTTTCTTTAAAGAAGTTGACAATTTTTTCTAGAAATGCCATGTTACCTAGAACTCGAGAAATTAATTTTTAAAGTTGACCTTGCACGTACTTCTAAATAGAACACCTAACTTTGACATCGCATTAAAGAAGTTAGAGAGAGGTTGGAAGAAAACCCCCTGTAGGGGTGATAGAAGGGATGTTCCTCTTTAAAACCCATGTTACAGTTTTTCTAGAAGTGCCCCAGAATTCGAGAAATTAATTTTTAATTTGACCTTGCACGTTACTTCTAAATAGAACACCTAACTTTGACATCGCATTAAAGAAGTTACAGAGAGGTTGGAAGAAAACCCCCTATAGGGGTGATAGAAGGGATGTTCCTCTTTAAAACCCATATCACAGTTTTTCTAGAAGTGCCCCAGAATTCGAGAAATTAATTTTTAAGTTTGAACTTGCACGTACTTCTAAATAGAACACCTAACTTTGACATCGCATTAAAGAAGTTACAGAGAGGTTGGAAGAAAACCCCCTATAGGGGTAATAGCAGGGATGTTCCCCTTTAAAACTCAAGTTACAGTTTTTCTAGAAGTGCCCCAGAATTTGAGAAATTAATTATTAAGTGGATTTGTTAATTCTTTTAAATGTGAACGTTGTGATTTTAGTCATCTGATTTGCGCATGCGGTAGCTGTGGTTATGAAGCCGATTTTGCGTGATGTTTGCTGTCATTCACTTGTAAGGTTTGTTTTTAATTTTCGGCGTCCCTAGACTATAGTATATTAAACCACGATCTCTGCTTTTTTTATTCCATAAAAATTTCTCTTTTTGGTTATATGATTTTGTGATCCTGTATATTGTACCTATAACGGTAGACAATTGCTATCCTCGTGTAAGTGCACGTGCACGGCGTAGTAGTTACTGTTATGGAGGTGGTTATTGCCAGTGGATCTACTACCTACCTATAAAAGGTCTGTGTACAGTTCATACACGTTATTGTGATGGTTACGGCTGGTAAAAGTTACAGCGAGGGCGGTAGAAAAGGCCTTACAGGGATGTTCTTGATTAATAACCGATTTTTTTGTTTTTCTAAAAGTAGGTACTCTACAATTTAAGAAAAAAATTAAGATTGTCCTACGTAACGTAACTTTTCTATCAACACGCAGATATAGTAGTTGTAGTTTGATAAACAATTGTAAATAAAGTTATGCAAAGTCTAGAAATTATCAAATAAATGATTTAAGGGAACGTAGGTGATTATAAAACACCCTGTACATTTAGAGTGAAGTTAGCTACGTTATGAATTAAGCTTGAAGTTAGGATATCTTTTGTCCTTTATGACTTTTTTATGTTTTATGTAAACAGTTAACCCAAACTCAGTTTGTCTCAGGTAAACGACTCACTTCAAGCGTAAAACCAATACGCCTAATACCTCCTTGTATGTCATGGACACGGTCATGGATGCACTTCTATGACAAATATTGTATTAGGTATTACACCTACAAAAGCCATATATATAAGAGAAGTATATATATGACAAAAGCTGAAATTTTTTGTCTGTGTCACTACTACCTCATGGCACAGCGTAGTTGCCACAGTTGTGTAGGTGGTTATGTTTATACTTACTATAATCAAGCTTATGTCCGTTTGCACCCACAAATTTAAGCGAGGCTTAGCTTAAGCGTAGCTTAACATCCATGGCAGCCATTGTCTCAATAATCGTTGCCATGGATTTTAAGCTACGCTTAAGCTAAGCTCCGCTTTAGATTTGTCGTGTCGGTGCAAACGGCCATTAGAGAAAGAAAGAGTGACGAGTTATAATGATCGTAAAGTGAAGCCCACATTTGTTTGTCATTTCACCGAAAACTAACCTATAATTTATATCTGTGAAAAAATATACTTTCGTGTGTTTTTTGACTATCACTTCCGTGCACTACAATGTACCATTGTCCAATAATGTTTTTAATCGCACACTTCGAGACTTAAGGATCGCATAAACACGAAAATGAAAATTTAAATAAACTTTGGCTCCGAAAATATGGCCGCCCCAGCCTTCAACGCGCAGCATTGCCCTTGATAGGATATTACCAGGGCATCGATTCCCGAAGTTAGTCGATATGCTCCGTGATGTGCATGTGATGTGACCGGCTGCCATGACGTCATGATCGTATACGATAGGGATAAGTTCAAGTTTAGCTGCATTCCCGAATCGTGGACAAACTTTATGCGCTAACCAATTACAGACAAGAATTGAACTGTCATTTGTCAGTTTTGTATTTTGTTTTGTTTTTGCATTATGGATACTGCTATTAATAACCAGAAAATCCTCGAACAATTCCATGTTTTATTTCACAGAAAATATGTGAATTTATAGGTTAGGGCACTGAATAACCTCTATAGCAAAACAGCTGCAAGATCCGTCCTGTAGCTGCAACTGCGCATGACTTTCACGCAACGAGTGGTCTAGGCCAGTCGTTGCGTTCGATCAACTTTTCGCTCGATGTGGTAGATTCGAGAATGCAGTGGCATTGACGTTCACATCAAGGTCAGTCGATGTGAACAAAACACATCTTCGGGAATCGACGCCCAGTCCCCTTTCTTTCATAGTTTAAGTAATCAAGCTTCAATCTGCACCTTACTTATTTTACCAGTGGCGATATATATGTGATTATTGGTTGTTTTTTACACTACTGGTATACTGCACGATTGCCAAGAGCGCTCTTTGTTTGACCCCATGTATTTTTAGCGTATCACAACCAAGTTGCGGTAACGCTTATAATTTATATGCTCAGTTTTCCGTCGTCTGTCTGTCTGTTCCATCGACATCTCGGTCCCTGGGTCACCTGGAGACCTCGGGTTTTCGTTAATTCATAGCTGCTATGGAGTATATTTGCCTGTTACTCATCAATTACAGTACAGGTTTTATTTAAAGGCGAAATTATACAGGGGGCGCCATTAGTGCGTGGGTGAAAAAAATATTTTCAACGAAATTGCAATTACAAGGTGATTTATATGAAAGTTAAGTGCAACCAACCCCCTGTATATTATTGCATATTTCGATTCCTTGGTCAATTTTATTGACTTTATTACACATGACATCTAAAGTGATTCGTTTAGCTGCAATTCGTTATTTTTTGAAAAAGTAGATGCCCAGTAAAAATTGAATATTGCACTTGCCATAAATCTTATAAGGCCGTGACTTTGCAGTTACTAAACATACGCCGAACGGTCAAAGTTTAAATTGTTAAGGTGACATGTGCATTTTTGTTTGTTTTTTTTTTGTTAATTGTTTTGTTCTTAAATAATGAATGAAAAACAAAGACAAACTATAAATCCATTTCCCACTAATTCGCACTCAACATAATAACGGGCGATCAAAAATGAGTTGATGTCGAGTCGCCTTTGGAAGATCATGTTAAGTACGATTTTTCGTGTAAACAAAAATATCAAAGGTCACTAGAAAGCAACTAATTTTTGATCGCATTGTAGTACTCCTACAATCAATGTCCCGACAATCATTGCTACGAGTTAGATTTGCCTAAACGTGAAAGTGTACGACAATTTGTGAAATCATCTATACATGTATAATACCAGTAGCAGTACATTTATTTATATAAGTTTCTAATGTTTATCAACTTTCTGCCGTCACTATAGAAATATTTTCCCTGAAAGTAAGTAATTCAAATCCAATTCAACAAAAAGAAAGTATACCAAAATCCAAATTTGGAGACGAACTAAAAGTGAAGTGTTAACGCAACTTTTCAGCTGCCATAATCCCTTCAATAAAAACAACCTCAAGCAAGATTTGGAAACGACCAAAAAAAGTGAAGTGTTACCTGTACTGTGATGAGTAACAGGCAAATATACTCCATAGCAGCTATGAATTAACGAAAACCCGAGGTCTCCACAGGTGACCCAGGGACCGAGATGTCGATGGAACAGACAGACAGACGACGGAAAACTGAGCATATAAATTATAAGCGTTACCGCAACTTGGTTGTGATACGCTAAAAATACATGGGGTCAAACAAAGAGCGCTCTTGGCAATCGTGCAGTATACCAGTAGTGTAAAAAACAACCAATAATCACATATATATCGCCACTGGTAAAATAAGTAAGGTGCAGATTGAAGCTTGATTACTTAAACTATGAAAGAAAGGGGACTGGTAATATCCTATCAAGGGCAATGCTGCGCGTTGAAGGCTGGGGCGGCCATATTTTCGGAGCCAAAGTTTATTTAAATTTTCATTTTCGTGTTTATGCGATCCTTAAGTCTCGAAGTGTGCGATTAAAAACATTATTGGACAATGGTACATTGTAGTGCACGGAAGTGATAGTCAAAAAACACACGAAAGTATATTTTTTCACAGATATAAATTATAGGTTAGTTTTCGGTGAAATGACAAACAAATGTGGGCTTCACTTTACGATCATTATAACTCGTCACTCTTTCTTTCTCTAATGGCCGTTTGCACCGACACGACAAATCTAAAGCGGAGCTTAGCTTAAGCGTAGCTTAAAATCCATGGCAACGATTATTGAGACAATGGCTGCCATGGATGTTAAGCTACGCTTAAGCTAAGCCTCGCTTAAATTTGTGGGTGCAAACGGACATAAGCTTGATTATAGTAAGTATAAACATAACCACCTACACAACTGTGGCAACTACGCTGTGCCATGAGGTAGTAGTGACACAGACAAAAAATTTCAGCTTTTGTCATATATATACTTCTCTTATATATATGGCTTTTGTAGGTGTAATACCTAATACAATATTTGTCATAGAAGTGCATCCATGACCGTGTCCATGACATACAAGGAGGTATTAGGCGTATTGGTTTTACGCTTGAAGTGAGTCGTTTACCTGAGACAAACTGAGTTTGGGTTAACTGTTTACATAAAACATAAAAAAGTCATAAAGGACAAAAGATATCCTAACTTCAAGCTTAATTCATAACGTAGCTAACTTCACTCTAAATGTACAGGGTGTTTTATAATCACCTACGTTCCCTTAAATCATTTATTTGATAATTTCTAGACTTTGCATAACTTTATTTACAATTGTTTATCAAACTACAACTACTATATCTGCGTGTTGATAGAAAAGTTACGTTACGTAGGACAATCTTAATTTTTTTCTTAAATTGTAGAGTACCTACTTTTAGAAAAACAAAAAAATCGGTTATTAATCAAGAACATCCCTGTAAGGCCTTTTCTACCGCCCTCGCTGTAACTTTTACCAGCCGTAACCATCACAATAACGTGTATGAACTGTACACAGACCTTTTATAGGTAGGTAGTAGATCCACTGGCAATAACCACCTCCATAACAGTAACTACTACGCCGTGCACGTGCACTTACACGAGGATAGCAATTGTCTACCGTATAGGTACAATATACAGGATCACAAAATCATATAACCAAAAAGAGAAATTTTTATGGAATAAAAAAAGCAGAGATCGTGGTTTAATATACTATAGTCTAGGGACGCCGAAAATTAAAAACAAACCTTACAAGTGAATGACAGCAAACATCACGCAAAATCGGCTTCATAACCACAGCTACCGCATGCGCAAATCAGATGACTAAAATCACAACGTTCACATTTAAAAGAATTAACAAATCCACTTAATAATTAATTTCTCAAATTCTGGGGCACTTCTAGAAAAACTGTAACTTGAGTTTTAAAGGGGAACATCCCTGCTATTACCCCTATAGGGGGTTTTCTTCCAACCTCTCTGTAACTTCTTTAATGCGATGTCAAAGTTAGGTGTTCTATTTAGAAGTACGTGCAAGTTCAAACTTAAAAATTAATTTCTCGAATTCTGGGGCACTTCTAGAAAAACTGTGACATGGGTTTTAAAGAGGAACAACCCTTCTATCACCCCTATAGGGGGTTTTCTTCCAACCTCTCTGTAACTTCTTTAATGCGATGTCAAAGTTAGGTGTTCTATTTAGAAGTAGGTACGTGCAAGGTCAAACTTAAAAATTAATTTCTCGAATTCTGGGGCACTTCTAGAAAAACTGTAACATGGGTTTTAAAGAGGAACATCCCTTCTATCACCCCTACAGGGGGTTTTCTTCCAACCTCTCTGTAACTTCTTTAATGCGATGTCAATGTTAGGTGTTCTATTTAGAAGTACGTGCAAGGTCAACTTTAAAAATTAATTTCTCGAGTTCTGGGGCACTTCTAGAAAAATTGTAACATGTGTTTTAAAGAGGAACATCCCTTCTATCACCCCTATAGGGGGTTTTCTTCCAACCTCTCTGTAACTTCTTTAATGCGATGTCAAAGTTAGGTGTTCTGCTTAGAAGTTGGTAAGTGTAAGGTCAAATTTAAAAATTAATTTCTCGAATTCTGGGGCACTTCTAGAAAAACTGTAACATGGGTTTTAAAGAGGAACATCCCTTCTATCACCCCTATAGGGGGTTTTCTTCCAACCTCTCTGTAACTTCTTTAATGCGATGTCAAAGTTAGGTGTTCTATTTAGAAGTAAGTGTAAGGTCAAATTTAAAAATTAATTTCTCGAATTCTGGGGCACTTCTAGAAAAACTGTAACATGGGTTTTAAAGAGGAACATCCCTTCTATGATATCTATGATTTTAATATGCCGTTGTGTTTTATCCTTTGAGATGTCTGCTTTCAAATTTCAAACAAGAAGTTCCGTTACCGTATATTGAGACACCGTTTAAGCTACCGTTGCCAGATACCGAGCCACAATTCAATAGCGTTCTCATGAAAAAACAATAGGGTTATTATTCAACAATGTATTCAGTCTTCAATGTCAGCAATTATAACAATAGTAGTCTGTATAGGGAGGAAATGGTGGATAGATTTAGTTTTGCCGAGTTAGCTTTTCGAGTTCCCACAGGTTCATTTTTTTTGTCTTTGAGTTCACTTTGCTTTGGGTAGTCAGTTAGTGTGGTGTTCATTGTAACAGAAAGGTAATGTACTTAGTTGTAATTGATTTATATTGTAGATTATGTTGCCTTCAGCTAGTTGTAATGCAGGGTAAAGTGATTCTTGAATTTGGTGTAATTTGCTTTCATGTAAAAGTGGTTCTTGTTTGATTTGTTGAAGATTGGCCAGTTATCAATTTTCATGTGTTTGTTTTGAACCCATTTAGATTGATTAGCGACTTCAATTCTTTGTGTACGAATCAGCCTTTTTTGAGTGTAATTAACCGTTTCGCCCTTGCAGAGGTATATGCCGGAGTGATAAAGATACTTAGCGGCATGTATTTCGAACGACAACTTTAGTCTAAGGTTACCGTATCAAGGACCTTAGATACCTGCTAGATTGGAGGAGGTCTGGCTAATTAATTATGTTTATTTTGTGTACTTTATGTAAGAGACTTCGGAATGTATCTTTCACACCTGAGAAAAGATTGAAGGTGCCTTTTAAATCTACTTGTGACGGCCACCCTTTAACTTATCATGTTTGTATTGCACTAACGTCATATTTCAATCTGTCCAATTCAAGAATTACTTACTCGGATTATTATTCTTTGTATAACTATTGTAGCTGTGTTGTAAAATGTGTTTAGCGTTATCCAATGTTACCTCTCATTCTCCAGATTTTCCCTCTAGATTTCACCTCTGTGAGCAGTGAGTCGGAATTTTCTTTAGCACGGTTCTTTTGTCCGACGAGTTCTAGGGGAACCTGGCACTTTTTGGCTTTAAATGTATTCTGTCTAAATTTGTAGGATGTCTTTCGGCCTTTTGATCAGTTCTTTAATAAACTTTATTTGTGTTTCAATTTCAATTAAGCGTATTATTTGCGTTCCGCCTTTCCGATAATTAGCATGGGTACGAGTGAGTGCAACCTGGCCTTCCACAACGTAGGGGTTCCGGACATTGTCGAGTGCGAGGTTTGTGTTACTACGCAGGTGTTCCGAGTTCGTGTTTTTCCCGTTTTCGTTAGCGCGGGAGCTGTCGACTTGGGTACATCACACCTTGTTTAACGATTACTGATAATAGTTTACGTGATAAACCATAAAATAACAACGTGATCTATAATTTAATACAAACTGTGTGGTTGTTTTACACAATATGAACCTTTGTGGTCAGTGCTGTAAGTCGAAGGCTATCAAGCAAGAACAAGAAAATGACCTGTAGTGTAAAAGCATGCAACCCCTTACGGAAGGGAGAACACATCTTTTCATCTGTGGTTGTAGTTATGTTACACTTGCATCGGCATGCAGGAGGCAGCGTTGCTGGCTGCATTGCAGGATTTATTGTTAGGGTGTTTGAAAAGAAAAAAGTCTTCCCCGAATGCCTTTGCCATGATACACTTTTAAATGCATTTGTTTTAACAGTTGCTTAGTAAAAAGTTTTATAGTTTTTATAATCGTTTGTTCTCCAATTTCTCAGAACAGCGATACTTAATGTTCGTAGTGCTTCTACAGTTTCAGCCGATCAAATAAGAAAATATAGGTAAAAACTCCTCTGTGTGGAAGAATAAAAAGTGTGTGTTTAATTTTAACATAGTTTAGATTGTATATAAGAAAGGGTTAACCACAGGGTTTTGTATACTAAATCGGTTAGTGAGAAATTTCATCCTTTATTTTATAAGCGTTATAATTCGCATATCTTGAGGATGTATTGTTTTGCACCACTTTGCACCAGAGACGTCAAGAAAAACATCCAACATTGATATAGCTTCGAAAGAGACTTGTGTTGCTGTGGCGGTGAGCTTTTTCTAGATCAATGTGAATTTTGCAAGCATCGCCCTTTTATGGTTAGAAGTTTAACGGAATTAATTATGACCAAACTTGATCACCTTATGTGTGAGCTGTCTATATCCCTTTAAATACCCTGTATATTTCAACGTCGGATGCAACCGGTCAAATAGTTGGAGATTCTGGGGACATGAGCCACCGCCATCACCCCCTATCGATTTTTTTTCGTAATTTCCGGAGGATATTTGGGATTTGGGGGCTTGGCGTCCCTTGTTGGTTGTTAAAGCTTGTTGGTGGTGGGCTTATTGTATTTTAAGTTGTATTCATAGAGTTTAGCTTTGTTTTTGGTGTTTGTGCGTAAGATTCAACCACTTTGGTGTCGGGTAAAGTATTTTATGTAGTTTACTCTTATGTAATTATATGAATTGTGCCATTTGTTAAATCAGATATTTTCCATCTACCATTGTGCTAATATGTAATTTACAACATGCGAGGTGTTATCTAATATCCATGTGCTTGTGGAAGTCTACGATATCTCAGGTTTAGACCACGTTTAACTCAGTTACACGGTGCACGGGGGTGTACCTATGTAGAACCTCGACTTCCGTGAAGTAGGGCATGCAATGCTAGGTGTATTTAATTTAGGGCGACTCGTAACATTCGCGAATGTGTGTGCCTTGTTGTATGTAACTCATATCTTCCTACCGTGAGAGGGAGCTCAGACGCTAGAATAGAAAGGTGTTCTAGAGCTAAGGCACAAAAGGATCCGAGGGCCCTCGAACCTCCAACTTTAGGGACGAAGTGCTGCTAACCCAAGGCCGTCCTACCCATGGGCGGCGACCAATCTCTTAACCATCTTCAGTTTTGTGTCGTTACGTGACCAATGTCAGGGGAGTGTTACGAAGCACAGGGCATCGATTCCCGAAGTTGGTCGATATGCTCCGTGATGTGACCGGCTGCCATGACGTCATGATCGTATACGATAGGGATAAGTTCAAGTTTAGCTGCATTCTCGAATCGTGGCCAAACTTTATGCGCTAACCAATCACAGACAAGAATTGAACTGTCATTTGTCAGTTTTGTATTTTGTTTTGTTTTTGCATTATGGATACTGCTATTAATAACCAGAAAATCCTCGAACAATTCCATGTTTTATTTCACAGAAAATATGTGAAGTTAGGGCACTGAAATAACCTCTATAGCAAAACAGCTGCAAGATCCGTCCTGTAGCTGCAACTGCGCATGCCTTTCACGCAACGAGTGGTCTAGACCAGTCGTTGCGTTCGATCAACTTTTCGTTCGATGTGGTAGGTTCGAGAATGCAGTCACTTTCACGTTCACATCAAGGTCAGCCGATGTGAACAAAGCACATCTTCGGGAATCGACGCCCAGGTAGTAGTTCCGGACGTCTGGGGTTTATACCAATGTCATTATGTGGAAACTGAGCATAATTGGGGCTCCACGAGCACACTGTGTATTGTCATAACTGCCTATTATTACGTCACAACATGAATAATAGATCAGACATGTTTTTACAAACTTCACAACACTCCATTCGATATACAATGATATGAATAACTAGTAAGGTGACATATCAATAAATGCGTGAATGTGTTGACCCTAACAATCTTAACTGCGCTACGGGTTAATAGGCAAATATGCCAGCCCAATCCCTAACAATATAACCGTGAAACAGGTGGGCAATCAAGCGAAGACGCTGGCCCAAACCTAACGAATAACCAGGTTCACCACCCAATGACTAACTATAAAAAGTGAGTTGCCTTCTAGCCGTGATTAAAGGAAAGTATACAGGAAATGTTGTGACGAATACTCTACGCATACTGTTCAAACGTACCCTGCTACTTGAATTCATTCATTAATTAAGGTAGTGTCACATGTTCTGCTTAGGTGGTTGGTGTTTTAATTTGCTTGTCATTAGCATAGTTTTGGTTTTATTCAAGGCCAAGGTTTTTTCTTAAGTCGCGCTCTTTTTCTCCTTGGTAGCCTGCTTTTGCGAGAGTGCGGCACCTTTAGGTTTTGCTTGCTTTGCTTTTAATGTACCACATCCAAATTCCCGGGTTTTCAGAATAAGTTTATAATAAATAAACTCGCAGACATTACAGCGTTTTATTTGAGTGTTCCTGCCCGACTGGGTCCCGAGTCATTGTATTAGCTTCGTGTAACGTAAGGGGGCCCTACCTTAGACGTTCGGATCACATGCCGTTCTTTTGTTTGAATTTTGAGCGGGAACCGTGTTTTGATACTGGGATATTGATTACGTTTGGCAATTGCAAATAAACAAAATGGCGGTATTATCCCGCCAATATTAATTACAATGTGCTGCCACCAGAGGTCCCACCGTTAATCTGAATCGCGATTAGCGCATACCGTAATAAAACCTTTGATTATATAAAACACGTCCTTCAACTGGTAGTACTGCCTTTTTGCAACGACATACCATGAAACCTCTAAAAGTAAAAGAATGGAATGCAAAATTAAAAAAAGTGTATTCAATTATTATAGATCACACTCTTCAGATAACAATGGTTAGAATAATTTATAAATTCACGTAAATGACAACGTCGCATCTAAGCTTGGGCTTTGGCTAAATTAGCACCTAAATTAAAAAATGGTTTCAAGTTAATTTTTACGTTGTAATTGCCGGTGCCGTCGGCCGCATATTATTCACAGCCTCGGTATAACTTGGCGGAGGTGGCGTTTCCGGTTCGACGGCTGTCGGTGCCGTAGGGCGTACAGCGAAAGAAGTGGGGGGATAAGGTGCAATGTTGGTCTCAATCGGCCGATACGGAGATTGAGCAGTATGAGAAATTAAAGGTCTCAGTTGTTCGACGGTTGTTCTCGTGGGTACGGATGTTGCAGCTATAGGTGTCGGCGGTTTTCTATTGGAATTTCTAGAAACCATGCACAAGACTGCTACAATTACTCCGCCTACAAAATCAATTTTGCTTATCTGTTCAATGATTAGGGTTACATACCAATGGTAAGCACTCCTACTGTTACACCGATAGTGCGATTCACACCTTAAAAAATGGAATGTGTAAATGGCAAATAGACGTAAACCTACACTAAATTGTACAGTTATGTAATAATAATGATATTCAATGAAATTTATTATATTTAAAATAGCGACACCTATTGTAAATGGGTTCACTAGTTCAGTGTTGGAACTTTGAATGCCTGTGAATCCATCCCTTAGGTATAATCATTCTAATAATAATGGCAATTAACCCAACAAAAACACTCAAGAATTTATCACAAAAATAAAACGTTTCAACTCACTTTCCCTTTTCTTAGCTTTCATCTGCTCTTCAGCGCCTAAACAACACAAAAGAAAATTAGATACAATGCAAAGATTCTACGAAAATTGCATGAATAATAAGCTTGTGTTAGTAGAACTTCAAACCTAAATTTAAGCGTACATATAAACTACATTAGGACTCACGTTTTATTTCAGCTTGACGACGCCTGTCTTCTGTTTCTAAAATAAAAGAAAATTAGACACTTCCTGAATAAGTTCGAAAGGGTCCACCCTGTATATATGTTATAAAACGTACGAAGTTACACATATTTGTAAGAGCTGGCAACCGCGCGACTATACAGGGTGAATCTAACTTAACCTAAATTCAGCAAATCAAAGGCTTTTTGAATTTGCAGACACGTCGATTAGTCCTTCAAACTTGATCTTTTTGATGTAATATACAGGTGTTCCAAATTTGAGATATTGATTTTTTTAAATGTTACTCCGATTTATGACTTCTTAAACGATAATATCAAGTTATACATGGTGGCAAATTTCAATTTTTTTATTTCTTGCTCTAATTTCGACTAATGGGCGACAGTCAACACTATCTTCTTTTACCAGATCAACATAAGGCGTAAGTATCAACTTAAAAAAACCATCTTTATTACTCACCTTGTATGAGGTTCTGCAAACTATAGTCAGTTACTGGAAGCATTATGATAATTTCAAACAGATTAAAATTGAATACATACTCACGTTTATATTTCTGTAAAAATTCCTTTTGCAATCGTACTAAAAATATGTAAAGTTACATATTAGACAATGTTCTTTCACTAAATAATTCAGAACGTTACTGTAAAGCTGAAAATTTGCACTAATAAGCTCGCTGTTGGCCATTGCTTGTAACATTGTATAATGCAACTTATTGTTAGTATACAGAGTGTTCTTAAATACGATGTACGATGTTTGGCTTATTTTATTACTAATAGATCGTATAAACATATGTACGCAAGCGCTTCGTTACCGATCTACAGTGTGTTATAATAATCATACACTTTACAATTTGAACGTTTCCTTTATAAACATATACAAAACAATATACAGTGTCAAATGCAAACTGTCAAAAAGATCGCAGATAGGAAAAAATTACAAGGGATCAAAAAAATGTTAAACAAACCAGAAGATTAATTTCTCATCTCCTGCCAGTGACATTATCAATGATGTAAGCTCTTCAACATACCTTATTTTCCAAATTTAAGCTAAATATCTCAAAGTTAAAAAATGGTGAAATTATAACACCCTGTGTAAGAGACGTTTTTGACAACAACGCTTTTATATGAATTTAAAATCTCAGGCATGTAGATAAGTTCAGATTGATAAAAATGAGATGGCGTCTACGACATTTTTTATATTATGTAGTCTTCTCCATGTTTGTTTTAATAAAAAAGTATAGTGTATTTGAATTACTCCCTTCCGTATTTACATCATATTTAGGAATACCCTGTATGTGCACAGGAAATTTTCATTTTTGTTAAAGTTGGTAGTAGTCATGGGAGACACTATTTTTTATTAAATTATGTTTATTGGACAGTACAACACAAAAATTAAAAATTGCAATCTTCATATCACTACTTGAGTTGCCTATTGTGCAACAGTTAATTTGTTAATAAATGATTGTTGTTATCCATACCGGGTCACTAGCTTCTTTTTTAAAACTGACTCGGGACATAGTGTGAAGGCATTTTTTCAGCGGCAAACTCTCAGATTGTCAATAACGAGCTCCGAATCAAAAAATTAACGTATGTAACTTACCCGCCTCCTCAAATGAGATTGGTCCTTCAGGGAGAGTGAAGTCATGCGATCCTACAAACCAACGTGTGAAAATGTTGAAAATACTTTTTCATCTCACCATCACGTCTAACTCGTTTTTTAGCCACAACATTGACGGATCTTTCTAATTTTGTCGGGAGACTTTGGCAAATGTAAATTCCAGCGTTTGACTCGGTTAAGTTTAAAGTAGCAGTGTTACTTGAAATTGTGTCCTTTTGTTTAAAATGTTTATCCTTTGGTAGCCAGAGAGCCGAATGATGTGAAGGGTGTGCTATACAATCGATGTATACATTTTGTCCATTATTTACCGTGATCGTGTCTGTCAGTAGTGGCTGCTTGTTTACCATAATAGTTAAGTAGGGTTCACTTTCTGAAAAGATACCACTTAACAGATACAAATACTTTGTAATGCTTTACCTTTTGAAAAAACATTACATGTAAACAAACCAGTAATAAAGATAATTTTTTGGACCGGGGTGGTCATTTTATAAAAATTGGTACACATTTTGCAAATACTAGGCCATGGTCATGCAAACCTAAAATCGGTGAATCACAGCAGTGAATTGCGTACATATTTGCTGTTTTGGCCTGGGAGTGTGCCAAAAAGAAGGTTCGTAACCTTGTGACCCATACTGATGTACAGAGTGTTACAACATATCGATGACAAGTTCAAATAATCTCAATTGCAGAGGTTCATCAACTTAGCGTGACAACTGACAACTTCAAAAAAATAAGTGGTGACTATTATGTATAGGTATACTAGCTTTTTGCCGTTAATTAACTATGGTGCACATCTA